>NC_092788.1:26476125-26581125 GCF_047496795.1 Chiloscyllium punctatum
CCTCTGTTCTCAATGCCTAACCCCATGCAAGAAGTGAGATAAGTGAGAGACGTGCAAAGTCAAATTTCAAATGAACACTCTCTGATGTCGCCAAAGCGTATCAATCTTACATTCAATATGTATAGGTGAATCGAAAACAAAAAATAGAAATCCCTGACAAATCATGAATGAACAATAATTAGAAAATTAATATGATCAAAGGGAACAACAATATTCAGGTGAATTGCATTGTTTAAATACAAATTTGGGAATGAGCTAACTAATGAATAACGGGAAGTGACATTTGTTTATTTCACTGATGACGAAATTGACTTGCTTTTCATCTTTGTAACACTGCAGAATAACAATTTATGTGCCTGAAATGTTTGAATTAAGCTCTTCCCAATAAAAGAAATCAGTACAATCACATTGACTTCTTCATCTTTAAGACTGCAACAATATCAAATACTTTCCAGGAATTTAGAACTAGCAGAATTAGTTAATTTGGTTTCTTGGGAACTCAAAGAGAATAAACAGCAGATTCTGTGAATTAGTCATTCAATGTGATTATTCAGCTGAAGACAACATCCCATCTTTGCAAAAATGCTCAACTTTGAAAAATTCAAAATCCATTGTCATTGTTTAATGAAACAATACAGAAATGTTAATTCTTTTTCATTTGACTTAACAAAACGCAGGAATTATACATGATTTTGTGTCATGAAAAATACTTCAATCTTATGATGATTAGAAATACAGTAAATGTTCGCATCAAAGTGAAATATATTTAAATGAATTCAATTATGTTTCTGCGGGTAAAATAAGAATTAATATTAACAATGATTGAGAGATTGCACACTATATTAGTTATTCATGTAAAGAGCCATAATTCCACGTTTACAGCACGTACTGGATTGAATAATTATTAGGTATGAGCAACAACTGAATTATAAAATTCGATCAATGAATTTAGAAATAATGAGAAATCTCGTTTTGCTATGTGACTGAGGAATATGTGCAAACAAACAGGAATTATTGCAATGAAAAGTAATTGCAGGTCTGTGAATTTAAATTCTGTGATTACGGAGATCATTCAAATAAGCAAACATTAGACATTCACAATTAATGTTGGATGGGAAGTCCTTAGATCCACTGTGGGAAACTTGACCTGAAAATAAAGTTTCATATTGCAATGTTGGTACTCAGAAACAATTGGTTAAATTAAAATGTGAATCTCACTTTACTTGTTCAAAAGACTTTCTTAAATAATTGCACGATTATTACCATGACAATGACTTGATAATGTTGCTATATGAGCAATTAAAATGATTCAATATTTCAAAATATTTGCTGTTATGTTGATTGGATATTTATTAAAATTGGTAAATTGTGGAATAAAATATAGTAACTAGCTTTATGAATTGAAGAAAAAATGAGCCATTCAGTGATTATAGAAATTTTTTTCTTTCTTTACTAAAAACTGAAGGTAACACAAGAAATATAAATTTCTATCAAATGGTTTCATCATAGAGACATGTTATTTTAATTTAGATGATAAATATTATGGTCAGAATTCAGACATTTTTGCCAGAATTTGGAAGAAAGTTAATAGATAATGAAAGTGAGCATGAAAGTGAACAAATGATACAGTCAATGACATTTGGTACATAAAGGAATTATAATAATTGTTCATTATTGTACAGTGATGAATAATGTTGGAATAGAAAAGACAAAGAATTAACATGTTCAAAACAGTTCTTTTCTTACAATTAAATGAAACCAATAATCATTTTGCAAAGCACGTGATTTGGAAAAAAAAAACCCAGTCATTTACTGTGTTATATAAACTGAAAACTACTTCCATTTTGCAAAAATGGAAACTTTCCCAAATTCAAAACTTAGGTTTGCTGAATTATACAACAAAAACGGTTGTAATTTGAAATATCTCTTGCACACAAATTTAAAATAAGTAATCTTAAAGATTTTTAGAATGACAAAACGTTTGTTGTTTGCATGATTGTATTACAGTCAATATCCGTGATAAAGTAGAAGCATTGTTTTAAACAACATAAATCATCTTTAACTACTGAACTGAAATAGAAGATATCAGTTCCACTTGTTGCATGGAATAGTAAACAAATGCTTACTGTTGTCATTGGTTTCAGGAGCAATAAGGTACTTACTCAGGTTATTCTACTGAACAATAATCAGATGGTGATGGAAGTCTTTGTGTTGCTTTATGTGTATTGTTCAGTGTGAACATTGGGTTCGATAAAATTGAGGTATTTGCATGAATTAGGAACAGAGTGATAATTGGGTGCGAATGATCTGATTTAAAATCAGACAGTTTTTGATATTTACGAGGATTGCTGAATGAAACGTTCTTAAACCATCATGCAATCAATGGCATAAGTGAGAGATATGCAAATTGAACTTTCAAGTGAACACACCCTGATATTTTCACACCATTTCAATGTCACATTCAATATAAATAGATGACTGGAAAGCTAAAAACAAATCTCACACAATTCATAAACTGACCAGTAATTAAAAATTGATAAATAATAGCAAGTGACATTTGTTTATTTTACTGAAGAAGTAATTGATCTTTTCTCATATTTATAGCACTGGAACATAAAATTCTGTGTTGTTTTAACTAAGATCTACAGAACAAGAGAAAATTAATGACTATCATGACTTTGTATATTTCAGCTTTATGACTGCAACATTCTCAAATATTTTCTGAGGAATATTGATTGAGTGGAATTAGATACATTTTGCTATGAGTAACTAGAAGAAAGTATATAGCAGATACTGTGATTATTGGAATGGACGATGAGACCTCCAAATAATCTACTGATATTGTGATTGGATATACAGTAAGTGTCAGAATCAAAGTAAATTATAATCAAATCAATTCAAAAATGTTTCCAAGTTTAAAATAAATACAATATTCACAATGATTGAGAGATTGTACATTGTAATGTCCTTGCAGTATTTATTGTACAGAAGCATAATTCCACATTTGTAGCCATTACTGGATTGCACAATTATTAGATATAAGATATATTAGCAACAAATGGATTTTAAAAATATATATTCGTGAATTTGAGAATAATGAGATATCTCATCTTGATATTAGACTGAGTAATATGTAGAAATGAAGAGTAATATCGCAGGGAAAAGGAATTGGAGTTCTCTGAATTTCAAAGGCTGAGATAATTGTTATATTTCACCTGAGCAAAAATCAGACATTTACAAAGAATTTTGTAAGGGATATTATTGGTCGTTTGGTATGTGTATGGGCCTGAACAAATAGGTATTAATATAGTAGCATTGACAACAAGAAATAATGAATGGAATTTTCAAAAAAACACTGCATTTTTACCAAGTCTATGTTAAATTGCTTTGCAATTATTGTAATTGATAATTGCTTTTAGAATCCTGACAGATAAATTGACTTACTATTTTGAAAACACTTTGCTCTGATGTTGATTGGATATTCATTAAGATTAAGAAACTGAAAATTAAAGCATAAAACTTAGCTGTATGATGTGAAAAAATCATTCAGCAGCAATTGAAAAAAATGATTTTGTTTAAAAATGCAGGCAATGCAAGATTTATATGGTTCCAATAGTTTTATTGAAGAGTCATGTCAATTTTGTTGATGTAATTTTTACCACAATAAATGTTTCGAGATTTATTTTAGAATTAGGAGGAAAAGAATTAGGCCATGAAAGTGACTATTATTGTGAACAAAACACAGGGTCACTGACATTTGATACGGAAAGGAATTCTCATAATTGTGTGATTATTGTTCACTGACATCTAATATGGGAGGAAAAGGAGAATTGTCAACATTTCCGAGCAATTTTGTTTCTTATAATGAAATGAAAATAAATATAATTTTGTAGGGCAATTTGTTTGAAAAAAGGAAACAGTGATTTCATATGACATTTGAGCTGAAGACTCGTTCCCGTTTCCCCCATTGTAGTCTTCACAATAATTTAAAACTTAGTGTTGGTTGAACAAAAGAACAAATGGATATAATCGAAATGTTTTCTTGTACACCAAAAAAAGTAAATGTAAAGCAATTTTATCATGAAAATTATATCGCTCTGAATGTAATCATTTCACACACAATAAATGTATGTGTTGAATTGAAATGTCATCATAGCTGTAGAATTGTTTTCACTGGCAGGGAATGAGGACTCAGGAGGCAATCTGAGCTCAGGCATGTGGAAGATGTTTACTCATGTTTACTCATGCAGCAATCAGTTAATGAAGGGATCATCCCCCGAGATCAATCTCGGAAGGGAGATCCATAACACACTGTAACATGTACAGTAAAAAGCAGCATTTTTATGGACTTTCTGCATCACAATGGCCACATGCAATGTGATTACAGCCCTTCCCTCCTCATCCAGCCACCCAATTGAAACACATAATCGCAGATGGGCATTCTAATGGACATCCCCAGATTCCTATTGGGATCATTCCATGCATCTTATTGACTTAGATTCCAAAGTTATTCCTGAACTCCCTCAGGCCTCTCAGGATATCTTATCAGTTGGGACATTTTGAGTTCTGCTATTCATTATATTTTATTTTATCAAAGCCAATTACTCCTCATATCGTTCACTGTCTTAATTATATAGTACAAAGAAATAGAAAAGACAGTTAATTTTAGCTTACTTGCTATAAGATTAGTAATATGACTTAGTTATAAAGTTTGTTATATTGTGTAAAATTATACAGCTACTCTTTCTGTCAGGACTTTATAATTAATGAGCAGTCAACATCATACCGTGAAGTTAATTCCTAAAACTAGCTAACTTCAAATCTCTGGCTAAATGCTTTTCTATAATGTTTTTAGGAGGCATTGGTTACATATATCAAACTTATGTTGCAAATTTCCCCTATTATACTCAAGAATCTGTAATTAGAACCTTTGTTTAATATTCTGAGTAACTGTAAAATAATAACTATATCTGACAAATGAACTTTTCTGTTGTCATGATAGCTGCTTAGTGAGTTAACTGGGCTGCACCCTGCAGCTGCTGTTTATTCATTTACTGGGACAATTATCCTTTCATTTATGAGGATCAGGATTGGTCATTTGTCTGTATGTCGGCATGCTGTTATCAAGAAATTTCTGGAATGCTGTAGTCCTGGCGTTGGAGTAGGTCCATTGGTAGTGTGCTTTCTTTTAATTTAAGGCTGAAACAGAATGCTAGTGTCGTTTATCACCCCCTGACACCTTGTATTTTAGTTCTAAGGTAGGCTGCGTGTTTTTGATTGTCAGGCATTTTGTATGAGCCAATATGGACCATTCTATTGCAGGTGGGGGTAGGCCATTCCCAGAACAGCAAATCAGCTAAGATTCAAGTATTGAAATAAAAATCACCATTCGCTACCATTGGTTTCTGTACAATGCAATACGTTTACGTTACTGAGCCTTAATTTCACACTTAAAGCTGGATATACTGGATTTGATCAATTCTTAAATATTAGATATAAGCAACAATTAATCTTAAAAACATTTCATAGCAAACTTAAAAATGATTAGAAATCTCATGTGTAAAAATGAACAGCATTTATTGGAGTGTAAAATAATCAGACGTCTCTTAATATGTAAGGACGAATATTAATCCAATGATTTCTGTGAACGTTCAAATGAGAAGGGAACAGATATTATCTGTGAGTGTTGGATAGGGAATCATTAATTAGTTTGTGTTTGCGTTATCCTGGAATAAGAGAACTATTATTCTTCTTTTAATATTGACACTAAGAAATAATGGATTAAATTAAAATGTGAATTTGATGATGTTTGTTTCAAAACCTAAACTGAATTACTGTGTGATTTTTGGAATGACAATGAATTGATAATTAATTTTAGAACTTTGGCAAAGTAAATGATTCAATATTTCCAAATGGATTTGCTCTGATGTTGACTAGATATTTCTTAATCTGTCAGCTGAGAATGCAAATTCTGGCGTGATGACATGGAAAGACATTAGACATTCAGTGAACGTTGATCAGAAATGGTTTGTCATTCACAATTCTCAGATCTTCAAGACTTCTATCCTTGGTTTCTCTACTTGTCTTCTGGAGAAATATAATATATAACAAGAACAAATTCTGCATTGTATTTAATTCATGCAATTTTTCATATCATCAATATTTAGACATTTGAGTCAGAATTATAATGAAAATAAGTCAATAAGGAAGATTTATTTTCACAGAAGCATACAGTCAACAGCATTTATCAACGTATTTGTTTCAATAATGTCTCTGAATAAACGGATAAATACATTTAATGGGGATCTGTTGACAATGTAATGAACCACAATATCATTTTATCATAATTTTTGGATTGGAAATCTATCAGAAAATAAATCCTATATTCAGGACTTGCTTCATCTCGATACATGTTACACGTAGTCATAACATGTCATCATGGGTCTGGGAAAGATGTAGTGTGTAAATGATAATAAGGTGTCTCCTCCATATGTTTGGATCTGGTGAGACTGTGATGTTTGCTATGATTATTCATCCTGAGCACAATAAGGCACGTACAAAGTGTTTTTCACCGACCAGTAATTAATGGTCTTGAAGACCATTACAAGTACTTTGATTTCAATAATGTTGAGCTGATTTCCATGATCTGGGAAATGTTTCACAACATTTTACCAAAATTCTGGATTCTAAGCATTCAATGTGTTTCGTGCAAACACCCTTCACTTGTCGTCATTCTCAAGTGAGGTGTCTAATGCTCAGGCACTGGCTGGAAGTCAAGGTGCCAGGAAGTCTGCTTCAACCTCTCCAAAACACAGCTCTTGGGCTGGTTGTAACAGGATCTCCCGAACCTTTGTGAGCTCTTTGACCGGGCTTTCCACTGTTTTCTGGAGCTGGTTACTTTGTCTACTGTTTCCTTTACTTTGACCTTTTTAGCTCTGCTTTCCCCAGCTGTAGGAATATTTAGAATGTTCAATTATGGGCCACAGGTCACTTGACCTTAGCGGACAGATAAAATATGGTTCACTTATTGTTGTAATAACGAATTGAGAATGAATCTTTGCATTTTAACAAATAAAATGTTTCAATTTTATCAGTGGTTTACAATGACATTGATTAGATAGTCATTAAGAGAGATCAACTGACAATTATATTGCAGCTATTTGCAGGATTATTGAATTGAAAAAGGATACAGATGTACAGAGATTTTTTTGGAAGGCATTGCTTTTTTAATTCTAATATCTTTGTTGTTCAAGAGGTCTATGTAGCTGTTCATTGGTTCTCTTGTCCAGATGCTAGTTAATAATTCATATCGCTTTTATTGTGCCCGGAGTTTTGAGATTTGTATCAGATTAAGACGAAAATGAGGAGCTATTAAAATGAGAACTTGAGTGAATAGAAAGCACAGTAAATTTAAATTATAGAGGAAACAGAGAGTATTTGCTCCAAATAAGCAAATTTTTTTTAATGTCGAAAGTGTGGTGGTGGAAAAGCACAGCAGACCAGGCAGCATCCATGGAGCCGGAGATTCCCGATGAAGGCTTATGCCTGAAACATGGTTTCTCCTGCTCCTCAGATGCTGCCTGACATTCTGTGCTATTCCAGCACCACATTCTTGACTCTGATCTTCAGCATCTGCTTTCCTCACTTTCTCCAAATATTTGTAATGGACATGAACTGAAAATGTTAGCCTCAGTAGTTGAACAAAACCAAATTTACACTTTTTTGTGCAATATTTGGACTGAAAACTGTTTGTGATCATACAACACATTCGGACATATGAACACCTCTTCCATTAGAATCCTTTGCCATTCATAATAAAGAATAACCACTGCTTTGAACAACCAGTATCGTGTGTAATTATTGAACTGAAATACCAGAGGACAACTTCTGCATTTATTGGAGGGAATGATAACCAGATCCTTACTGTCGCAGTGGGGATTGATCTCAGGAACAATTCTGATTATTCCACTGAACAGTAATTAGATGGTCATGAAGAACTTTGTGTGGCCTCATGTTTAGTGTTTTGTGTGAGCAATGATTTTAAAAATATTGAGATATTTTACAAGATTTAGGAACACTGATAATCAAGTGTTCAAGGTATTAACTAAAGTCAACTTTAAAAAAGTTAGAATTGCTTAGAGAAACACAATTAAACTATTGTAGAATCCCTGTTAGCACAGTGTGGTAACAGGTCATTTCGTTGAAAAAAATGACCCTCCAAAGAGTAACCCATCCAAACACTTTCCCAACCATACTCCTCTACATTTACTGCTGACTAATATACACATCCCTGAACACAATGTGCAGTTTAGCATGGCCAGCTCACCTAACCTGCACGTCTTTGGATTGTGGGAGGAAACCACAGCAAAGTCACATAGACTTGGAGAGAATGGGTAAAGTACACAAAGACAGTCACCAAGGATGGGATCAAACCGAGATCACTGGCACTGTGAGGTAGCATTGTTAATGACTGAGCCACTGTGCAACTATATGCAATAAGTAAAATCAGTGAGAGGTAAGCAAAGACAAATTTCAAATAAACACCCTCCGCTATTGTCAAAGCACATAAAATTTACATTCAATACGAATAGATGAATGGAAAACAAAAAAAACTCCAACAATTCACGAATGAAAAATAATTAGAAATTTAATTTGATCAAATGTCATTCCAATATTTAGATGAATTGCAATTTTTAATAACAAATGTAGGTAATGAGCTGACTAATGAATAATTGGAAGTGGCATATGTTTACTTTACAGACGAAGAAAGCGACTTGTTTTCTCTCCTTGTAACACGGCAGAATAACAATGTGAATGTCCAAAATGTTTGAATCAAGCTCTTTCGAACAAAAAACTGATCACTTACAATCACTGAGCCATTTCACCTTTAAGACCACAACATTCGCAAATATTTTTCAGGAATTTAGAACCAGCAGAACGAGTTAATTTCTTTTCTTGGGAACCCGAAGAAGAGAATAAACAGCAGATACTGTGAAGAAGTCATTCAATACGAACATTCAACTGAAGACAACATTCCTTCTTTCTAAAAATGTTCAACTTTCAAAAATTCAAAATTTATTGTCATTATTTAATGAAATAATAAAGAGATGCTGATGCTTTTTCATTGGATTTTGTTGCATGAAAAATGCTTAAGTCTTAAGTGTTAGCATTGAAGTGAAATATATTTACATTAATACAACTATGTTTCAACAGGTAAAATAAATATTGATTGTTACAATGAATGAGAGATTGTACAGTGCAATACATATGAAGAATTAACATGATTCAATATTTCAAAAGCACTTTGCTGTGATGTCGATTGAGTATTTATTAAGATCAGTGAACTAAGGAATAAAACATAGTAGCTAGCTTTACGTATTAAAGAAAAAATGAGACATTCAGTAATTATTGAACAAAATTCTTTTCTGAACTCAAAAATATATGCAATATACAAATTGCGAATTTCTTTTCACTGGATTCCTTGTAGAGATGGTACGTTGATTAATATTATAATCAAAGTGTCAGAATTAGGAAGAGAATTAATAGATCATGAAAATGAGCATGAAAATAAACAAACAATGAAGTCACTGCTGGGTGGTATATAAAGCGATTGTAATAATTGTGTCATTATTGCACAATGATGAATAATGTTGGAATTGAAACAACAAAAAAAATCAACACTTCTTTTCTTACAATGCAATGAAAGCAATAATCATTTTGTAGCATGCATGATTGGAAAAAGCAGTCTTTTAATATGACATACAGTGAAGACTAACCTTTTTGCAAAACTGTAAGAAGCTCATAAATTCAAAATGTAGCGTTTGTTGAATTTGCAACAAAATGGTTATAATTTGAATTGTCTTTTGCACACACACAACAGAAGAGGAGCTTAAAGATTGTTAGAATATTTTTAAAAAATGTTTCCAGTGTTATTGTATTACAGTCACTATCCATGATAAATTAGAATTATTGGTTTAAACAACAAAAATTTTCATTAACGACGGAACTGAAATGTAAGATATCAAATGCATTTACTGCATGGACGAGTAAACAAATGCTTACTGTTGTCATTAGTCTCAGGAACAATAAGATACTCAGGTTATTCCACTGAACAGTAATTAGCTGATGATGAATATCTTTGTGTCGCTTTATGTGCACTGTTGTGTGAACATTGACTTCAAGAAAATTGAGATATTTACATGAATTAGGAATAGATTGATATTTGGGTGTTAAGGATCTTATTTACGATTAGACTTTTTAAATAGTTGATAGAATTGCTGAGCAAAACACACTTCAGACATCATGCAATAAATGAGATAAGTGATTGTGAGAAATGAAGTTCAGTCACTTCAATAACTTCAGTCTGGAACAAGACCTGAATCAGTAGTATCGTTTATTACGCTGTTGCAAGAGGGGTGTGGTGTCCACTGTCCACAAGGCACACACACACACTGAATTTAACGAGTACACAATATTTATGTAATTCGTTATTCTTCCCTCCTCCCATTGCTCGTCCCCTGTTTACATCTATTTCTAATCTAAACCGGCTGTTTATCTCTGAACTCATCCAGCCTCGTCCCTGACAAAATGTTTATCTCTGGCCTCATAAGGCCGTTTGACCACCTCCCTCTGTGGTCTTATTGTTATTTATCCTTCTTCACTGCCATCTGTTTCCGTGCTAACCAAAGCATAATTTCTTTTTATTCTTTATTTACACCGAGCCTTATGACCTTTTGATGGTTTTTTTTTTATTCCTGCTGAAGCGGGAAACAGATGCTTGTAACTGTACAGGCATATATAGCTTATCCTACACCCCTCTCCTCACAGCACCTTAACTGTTTGTCTATAACATCTACCATTATTTGCAGACACATTTCATTCTTGTATGCACATTTTAGCTAATACAAAAGCAATAATATATTTCATTCACATAGTTTTCATTCTTGTTAATTCGGCTCTTGGCTGAAGCAATTATACATTGGTGTGAGTTTATTTACCTTGAATAAACAATTATGATTGCAGAAGTAACGCTGCTTTACATATAGCCCACAGTGATAAATATGCAAAGTCAAATTTCAAATGAATGCACTTGGATATTTTCACAGCAGTTCAATCTCACATTCAATATAAATAGATGAGTGGAAAACGAAAAACAAATTTCACACAATTTATAAACAGATCAATAATTAAAAATGGATAAATAAAAGGATTTGGCATTTGTTTATTTGACTGAACAAGAAATTTATTTTTTCTCCTCATTTTTATAGCACTGGAGCATCAAGTTCTATGTACTGTTTGAACTCAGCTCTTCAGAACAAAAGAAAATCAAATATCATTACTTTGTATATTTCATCTGTATGACTGCAACATTCTCAAATATTTTCCAACGAATATTGATTGAGTGGAATTAGATACATTCTGTTATTAGTGACCTGAAAAAATAAATAGCAAATACTGTGATTATTGGAATGAACAACAGATGGAAACATATCTAATATTAAATTGAAAGGCAACTCAATTGATTCTTAGATATTTTCTAATCAACATTCAGAGCTGCTCTGGCACAACTCTGTGCAAGGTGGGAATTGAAACTGTGCCTCCTGGTCTGGTAACAGAGACACTATCAGAGCTGCACAACATTCCTTCATAATGTTCCCAACCAGGCTGGGCAGGTCTACAATCAAATGCTCACTGTGGTTACTCAAGTGAAAAATAATCAGATGTTTATTGTGATAATTGAATTGGAATTAAATGGATGGATCCTGTGTGTAATGTACTTAAAATTAAATAGTAATTTACAATAATGATGGGAATTAACAGATGTCTTAATTAAATATGATTTTATGATAATTTGTGGAATGACAACTTGACAGATTTGTGTGATTACTGTAAATTGATCAATAAAAATGAATACAATCATTCTACATGTTCATAATAGTTTCTCATTTTATAAAATGCAACGTAAATTTTGTTTGTTCTACATGTAACTTGGAACAAAATGAAGACTTGGTCAGTCAATGGGACTATTCAGCTGAAGACAACTTTCATGGTTTCTGAAAATGTCTGGTTTCTAAGAAGCCACCATTTCCCGTGAGTGTTTAATGAAACAAGAAAGATGTCAATCCTTTTTTTGTGTACTTCAAAAAAATTCATCGGAATTTAAATAATTGTGCACAAGAAAAATATTCAACTATTATTGTGATTAGAAGCACAATAAATGTTAACATTGAAGTGAATTACAATCAAATCATTTCAGAAGTGTTTCCAAGTTTAAAATGAAAAGCAATATTCACAATGATTGAGAGATTCTACATTGCTAAGTCCTTGCAATAGTTATTATATGGAACCATAATTCCACACTTACAATCTTTGCCAAATTGAACAATTATTTAATATTAGCAACAAATTGATTTTAAAACTACTATTAATGAATTTAAGAATAATTAGGTATCTCATCTTACTATTCCACTGAGTAATGTGCAGAAATGGTAAGAAATATTGCAGTGTAAAGTAACTGGTGTTCTTTGAATATCAATGACTGTGATGACTGTGATCTATCAAATGAGCAAAAGTCAGATATTTACACAGGATGTCGCAAGGGCAGTTATTAGTCTTTTTTTGGGTGTATTGGCCCGACCAAACAGGTTTTTATATTGTAGCATTCACAATAAGAAATATGGAAAATATTAATAACACATTAATGTAGACTTCGTAACAAGCACAAAGTGCTGCGTAATTATTGTAATTGTTAATTGTTTCTAGAATATTGATAGATAAATTAACTTAATATTTTGAAAGCACTTCGATTGCGTCATAATTAAGATTGATAAACAGAAAATTAATATATAAAAAGTCACTTTAATAATTATAAAAAATACTCTGCAACAATTGACACAGTTCAACATTGGGTTTTTTTGTTGAGTCATGTTTATTTTTTTAATTTTTATCGTGATAAATGTTTAGACATCTATGTCAGAATAAGGAAGAAAATAATTAGACCGGGAAAGTGAGTACTATTGTGAACAAAAGGTCAAATAAATGACATTTGGTACAGAAAATTATTTTGCACAAAATGACTGATAATTATGTAATTATTGTTCATTGACAACTAATGCTGGAAGTAAAAGAAACAGATTCTAACATTTCCAAAGCAGGTTTTTTTTTCTTATAATGAAATTAAAATACAAATCATTTTGTATTGATTTGAAAAAGTGTCATTTAATGTGATATTTGAGATGAAGAATCGTTTTTTCCCCCAGTGTAGTCTTTTCAATAATTTAAAATTTTGTGTTATTTGAGCTAAAGAACAAATGGGTGTACCTACATTGTTTTCTTGCGTACAAAAGAAGTAAAGTCAACAACATTTTTATGTTTCGTAGAGTTAGTTAGCAAAATGCATTGAAGCTATCATGCATGAAGTGAGATAAGTGAGAGAGAGACAAATTAAATGTTCAAATGAACACGTCGATATTTTGAAAGCATATCAATCTTATGAATTATGAATTGGTGGATGGAAAATAAAAACATATTCCTGACAATTCAAGAATGAATAGTAATAAGAAATTTAATTTGTTCAAAGCACATAACAATATTTAGATGAATTGCAATATTTAGTTACAATTGTAGGTGATCAACTGACCAATGAATAATATGAAGTTGCATTTGGTTATTTTGCTGAAGAGGAATTTTGACTGTTTATTTTTTCATCTTTATAATACTGGAGAATAAGTATTTATGTGCTTGAAATGTCTGAACTAGGTTCTTTCAAACAGAGAATAAAAAAATCAGTGAGTATCATTTCTTAGACTCTTCCAACTTTAAGATTGCAACATTCTCAATTACTTTTTCAAGGAATGTTGAACTAGCAGATATGATACGTTTTATTCGTCACCTGAAGAAAATAAGTAGTAGATATGGTGATGATTGAAATGCACAGCAGATTGAAGTATATTTCATGTTGTTTTGAAAAGCAGTTCAATCTATGCCAGGTATTTTCTCATGAATATTTGAAGCTGCTCTGACACATCTCTGCTGAAGGTGGGAATTGAAATCATTCCTCCTGATCTTGTCGTAGAGACACTGTCAGAGCTCCACACGGACCCTTCATAATGTCCCCACCCCCGGAAGGGTAGGACCATAGTCACATGCTTACTGTGGCAACACAAATGAAAACGAATCAGATGTTTATTGTAATAATTTGTATGGGAATTAATTACATATTTTCTGTGTGTAATGAACCGACAAAATGAATTAGTAATTTACAGTAAAGGTGTAACAAAGCAATAATGACTTTAATTAAATATGAATCTCATGATGATCCATGATAGGAAAAAAAGCCTAATCATTTGATCATTGTACACTGATGAACAAAAATCAATCAAATAGTTCCATATGTTCAAAGCAAGTTTTCACAGAATGAAAAGAAAATTAAAATGCTTTTGCAACATAAATGAATAGGAAAATAAATGAATTAGTCACACAATACGACTATTCATCTGAAGACAACTTCCCTTCTTTCCCAAAATGTTCAAATTCCCAAAGTTCAAAATGTACTGTGACTATTTCATGGAATAATGTTAGGTCCTTTTGTTGTACTTCAAAACATCACAAGAACTATAAATTATTTTGTTCCATGAAGAATGATTAACTTGTATCGTGTTTATAAATACAGTAAATGTTAACATGTAAGTGAAACATAATTAAATCAATTCAACTTTTGCTAGGGTTAAAATAAAAATTGATATTTACAACACACACTGCAAATCTTTACATTATTTCATGCATGAGCCATAATTCCACAGATATACCCTGAACTATATTGGACAATGATTAGATAATAGCAGCAATTGGATTGTCAAAGTTCTATCAGTTAATTTAAGAATACTGAGAAATCTTAGTTGATTATTTCACTGAACAATGTGGAGAAACGTCCAGGAATTATTCTAATGAAAAGTAATTACAGTTTTCTGAACGCTTCAGGCTGAGATTACCGTGATCATTCAAATGAGCAATCATCAAATATTTACAATGAGGCATCGAATGGGAAGTCATTGGTTCCATTATGGGATCGTTCAGCTGAACAGTAAATTGATTTTTATATTGTAGGGTTCGTACTCAGAAACAATTGATGCAATTAAAATGCGATTCTCACTATATTTGTTAGAAAGATTAACTCCAATAATTGTGCAATTATCGTAATGGCAGTGACTGGAAAAATAACATTATAATCTGAAAAAATAAATTGATTTAATATTCTAAAAGCACTTTGCTGTGATGATTATTGGATATTCATTAAGAGCGATAAACTGAGGAATACAATATCATGGCTAGCTTTATGGATTCACAAAAATGATCCATTCAGTTCTTATTCAGTAGAATTGTTTTTGGGTCAAACATGCAGGATTACAAGAATGACATGTTACCATCCATTGGTTTGCTTCTTGAGACGTACTTTTAATTTATATACTTTTGATCATGACCAATGTTTCGACATTCCTGTCAGAAGTAGGAAGTTAATAAGTATATAGTGAAAGTACGTATGACAGTGAACATAAGATACAGGGAACTTCCATAATTTTGTGATGATTGTACATTGATAAATAACTTTGGAGTAAAAAAAGTAAATCAACGTGTTCAAAGCAGTTTTTTTGCTCATAACAAATTAAAAATTAAAATAATCCTTCTGTAGTGCACATGATTTGAAAACACATCAGTCCCCAGTCACAAAAAACATCGGGGCGAGACAATAAGACCCTTATGAAGGGGATTCTACTCAACAGGAATTCGAGGACCTTGAACATCTTCATGTCGTTCTTGCAAAGAACACTCTTATTATTCCTAAAGTTTTATTATCGTAAATATTTCGACATTTGTATCAGAACTAGGAAGAAAATGAGAAGCGATTCACACGAGTATTTTCATGAGTGAAAGTCAAAATAAATTTACAGTGCCATCTTTCATTATTTTCTCTGAATAAGCAGATAAAGATTTTTAAGGTGCAAGCTCAAAGTGTTTTCACCTACAGTTGTACGAAGCCAAAATACATCATTTTATTTTGCGATACTTCAACTGGATTGGAAATCTGCTATGTATGCTGACGTTAGTGTCCTCGTTCATTTGTAACAAGCATTGTTATTGTTTTTAGTAAAATATTTCGTGTGCAATTACTGAAGTGAAATATAAGAAATCAAGTGCATTTATTGGATGGAACTGCTCACCAAATGTTTATTGTGGTTCTTGTTCTCAGAAACAATAAGATACTTACTCAGGTTTTTCTCTGGAGCAGTAATTAGATGACCAGGAAGACATTTGTGTAGCTGTGTGTGCCGTGTTCAGTGAGCATTTTTTTTCAATTACAACTATATTTTAAGAATATAGGAAGGGATTAATAATCGTGTGTTAAAGATCTTAATTAAAGTCATATTTTCTTTTAAAAATTACGAGAATTCCTTTGTGCAACAATAATTTGGAGATCTCGGTATTGGACTAGGGTGGACAAAGTTAAAAATCACATGACACCAGGTTATAGTCCAACAGGTTTATTTATAAGCACTAGCTTTAAAGGCTATGGCTCTGCATCTGGTGATCTGGTCTCTTAGGAGAGACACTACTAGAGATACACAAGTGCCTTTCATTATCGTCCCAACAAGGAAGGGTGGGATTATAATCAATTGGGATTACTCAAATGAAAACTAACCAGTGTTCATTCCGAGAATTAGACTGTTTCTGTGTAATGGACTGAGAATGAAATAGTAATTCACTATAATAATGGTACTAAGCACATATGCTCTTACTTACAAATTAATATCAGAATAATGGGAAGAAAGATAAATCGACATATCATGAGCTTATTGTAAATTCATAAAAAATACAACTGCTGAATACGTTTAAAGCAGTTTTTCTTATAAAGAAAAAGACAATGAGAATGTTTAGCAGTCGGACGGAATCGGAAGAAAAGGTCATTCACTGTGACTATTCAGCTGCAGACATCTTCTCTTCCTTCCACAAATATATAACTTGCAACAATTCCAAATGTATTCTGACTGATAAAGGAAAGAGCAAACGCCTGAAAATTCTATTTTTTTTTGTTTACAAAAAAGTCACAAATTTAAATAATCTTACTGACATCAGAATTACAATAAATCTTTGTGTTGAAGAAAAATATAATCAAATCAAATCAAAATATACATCGATATTCACAATAATTGGCAGAGTGAACACTGCAATATCTTTCCATCAGTTGATGTACTGAGCCATATTTCCACTTTTCTATCCCTGACTGGATTGATCAATGGTTAGATATTAGCAATAAATCAATTATTAATATGCTGTCAGTGAACTGAATATTAATGAGAAACTTCACATTGCCGTTTGAACGAGCAATGTGTCAAAATAAACAGTAATTATTGGTGAAATGTCATTAGATATCACTTAATCGGTGAGGCTGTGATTACTTTGATTGTTGAAATAAGTAGCATTCCAATATTTCCAATGAGCATTGGATGGAAAATTGATGCTTTTTGGTGTAGAGCTGAATTTTTTTTATTGTAGCATTAGCAGAAATAATCAATGGATTAAATTATGATGTGCATCACACCTTACTGAATATTTTCAAGTTTTCTAAAAGGTTTCTAGTCCAATCTTCAATTTAAAAAGGGTAATTTTGGCTCAGCACATCAGTAACTGCAAACATTTTCAACACATCTCCAAAGTTATTAATCTTATCATTCAAAAAAACCCAAAAAAATTTCCGCTGTAAATGTCCTGGACTCTATCTTTAGATTACAGTCAAGTTTGTTCTCTACTTATTTTCTTCCTATTTCTGACACCAGTGGCTAAATATTGATTAGATTAAATGTCATATGAGTGAGGTATTAGTTTTCTCTGAAAGATGTGTGCAGCACAGGAATGGGTCTTTTGGCCCGTAACGTTGTGCTGAATATAATGCAAAAGAAACTCATCCCTTCTGCCTATCCTTGGTCCATATCCGTCCAAATTATCTCAATGAACATTAAATAGCCTTAATGTATCTGCCTCCACCACCAACCCTTGAAGTTCATTCCAGACACCTACCACTCCCTGTGTAAAAAGTAAATGTCCCTCACATGCCCCTCGAACTACCCCCCACAACCTTAAATACATGCCTCATAGTTTTGACGTTTCAACTCTGGGAAGAAACGTCCTGACTGACAACCCTACCTATGTATCTCATGATTGCATAGACTTCAATCAATTCTTCCCCTCAGCCACCGCCACTTCACAAAAAAGCAGCCTCTCCAAATCCAGGCAGCATCCCGGTAAACGTCCTCTGTGCCATCTCCAAAGCCTCCATACCCTTCCTGAAATGTGGCAAACAGAAGTGAATACAATACTTTAAGTATGCCTTAACCAAAGTGTTACAAAGTTGCAAAATGATATCCTGACTCTTGTAACCAGTTCCCTGACCAATAAAGGCAAACCTGCCAGTTGCCTTCCTTACCACCCTATCTACTTGCATGGACACTTTCAGGGAGCCATGGTCTTGAACGCCAACATCCCTTTGAACAACAAAGCTGTTCAGGGTCCTGCCATTAACTATCTACTTTCCCTTAACATTTGAGCTCCCAAAGTGTGACACCTCATACTTGTATGGATTAAGCTTTACCTTTATTTCTCTGCCCATAGCTGCAGTTTATCTTTTTCCTGCTGCATTCTTTGACAACCTTCTACATTATTCACAACTGCACTGAACTTTGTATCATCTGCAAGTTTATTAACTCACCCAATTAGGTTTTAATTCATGTCACTTCTATATATTTGTATCATAACCAGAAGGGTTCCAGTACAGATCCCTGTGGAAAAAAGACAGAAAATGAGGGAAATGTCTTGAATAAATGTGTTTTTTTCAATGACAAAACAATTCTGATGAATAATCTCTGAAGTTGTGATTTTTGTTTTAAATTAACCCAATATTTTAATTCTCAGTTTACTAATCTTAATGAATATCCAGTACAAACTGCTTTGAATATATTGAATCATTTTAAGCGTTGAGTTCTAACATTAATTATTATTTGATTGTCATTTCAATTCTCATATCATCATGAGATTCACATTTTAGTTGAATCCATTATTTCTTAGTGCCAGTATCACGATGAAATATTAACATTCTTTTCAGGTCAACACACATGCAATCAACCAGAGTTTTCTCACCCAACACTCATAGTAACTATCTCATTCTCTTTCATTTGAATTCTCACATTAATGGAAGGATTATTAATCAGCCTTATCAATTAAGAAATGGCTAATTATTTTTCACTTCAATATTTCAGTTTTTTCAGATATACTGCACAATTACATTGCAATAAGGATTTTCTTATCAACCTTAAATTTAGTTTCAGCCATTTTAAAACTAATTATTACTAATGTCTAACTGGTAATCATTGTTTAAATGCAATATATCCAGCTGTCGATGTGGAACAATGGCTCAATACATCAACTGACAAACAATATTGCACTCGACAATCTTTTAATCTTAGCAAAATAATTTTCAGTATGGAAGCTTAGTTGGATTGACTTGGCTGTGAGCAAAAATACATTCTGAGGAAGGGTCACTGGACCCAAAGTATTAACACTGAATGCTTCCCACAGATGCTGCCAGACCTGCTGTGTTGTTTTCCAGCAATTACTGATTTTGTTTCTGAGTTCCAGCATCCACAGATTTTTGCGTTCTTGTACTGATTGTTTTTCACTTCAATGCTAACATTTCTATATTTCTGATTATTACAAAAGAGCTAACTATTTTTCACATTAAACATTATTTAAATTTCATGTGATTCTTGTGTACACAAACCTGAATTTACAAATGTTTGATCTATTCTTTTACAATAAATCTTGAATTCTTAGAAATCACAATTTTGTGAAAGTGAGGAAAGTTGTCTTTTGCTGAGTAGTCACGTTGAATGGCGAATGCTTTATTTCCAATTCATGTGAGTTACAAAGCAGGTCAATGTTAATTTATGTATATGAATAACTGCTTCAAACATATTAAATTATTTGATTATCATGAGACTTATATTTATTTAAGATCATTGTCGCTTCGTTCCATCATTACGAGAAATTAGGAATTCTTTTTATCCATTACACACTGGAAGTGTCTAATATAATCCTAGTCCAATTATCACGATAAATATCTGAGCAGTTTTCCCTGTGAGTAACCACAGTAAGTATGTGATTATAGTCCTGCCCTTCCTGCATGGGAACATTATGGAGGGCTCTGGTAATGTCTGTACAAATAGACCATGAGGCAGGCGTTCAATTCCTACTTTAAACAGAGATGTGTCAAAGCACCTCAGAGTTGATTAGAACATATCTAAGTGTCAATTGAATTACTTTTCAATCCAACATTTTCTCAACTTGTATCTGTTGTTGATTATAATGGTCACAATATCTTGAATTTATTTGTTTCAGGTCACTGATTAAAGTATGAATGTTATTAAGGCGAGGGGGAAAGTTTTAAAAGGGATCTGAGGAGCAACTCTTTTCACAACGTGTGTTTGGTATATTGAGATGAGCTGTGAGAGGAAAGGCAGCTGCTGGTACAATTACAACATCTAAAAGACTTTCAGACAGTTACATGGATAGAAAACATCCAGAGGGATATGGGACAAACACAGGAAAATGGGACTAGTTTAGTTTCGGAAACCTGGCCGGAATGCCAAGTTGGGCTGAATGGCCTGTTTCCGTGCTGTATCAGTCTAACTTTCTACAATTCAAACTTGACTGTGAAAGGTAAAGGAAAGCAAAAACGGGTATTAATTCTATTTTGTGTCCATAAAAAAGTGACATGAATTTTAAATAATTGTGTCACATGAAATAGTTCACTCTTACTGTGATTAGAAATACAATGAATGCAAGCACAAAAGTGAAATATAATTGAATTAAATCAACTGTGTTTCCATGGTTAAAATAAAAATTGATTTGCACAATGATTGTGAGTTTGTACACTGTAATATATTCACATCAGTTCACGTACTGAGCTATTATTGCACATTTATACCCCTTACTGAACTGAACAAGAGTTACATATTAGCAACACATAGATTTTTGAAAATATATCAGTGCACTTCAAAGAAGGAGATATTTAATGTTGCTATGTGACTGTGCAATGTGTAGACATGAACAGCAATCACTGCAGTGAAAAGTAATTACAGTTCTCTGAATTTATAAGGCTGAGATTACTGTAATTATTCAAATGAGCAAAAGTCAGTTTTCAAAGCATGTTGGATGCAAAATCATTGGTTCCATTGTGGGATACTTGACCTAAAAAAAATAGTATTGATACAATGGATTAAATGAAACAATGGATTAAATTAAAATATGGATCTGACTATACATGTTAGAAAGACAAACAAATTATTCTGTAATTATTATAAGGATAATGAATTCATAATAAATGTTGTAATCAGAACAAACAAGCTGACTCAACATTTTAAAAAGCACTTTGCTCTGATGTTGATTAGACATCATTAAGATCGGTAAATTGAAGACTAAAATCTAACAGCTGGATTGATGGATTGAGGACAATAAATGAGCCATTCGGTAATTATTGAAAAGAAATGACTTTTGCTCAAAATGCAGACAATACAGAAGTAATGTATTTCATTCAATTAGTTTACATGTAGAAACGTATGTTTTTAAATTATTTAATTTTATCCTGATCGATGTTCAAACATTTGTGTCTGAATTAGGAAGAAAATAAGGAGATAACGAAAGTTAATATTAGAGTGACCACAAGATACAGTCCATGAGATTTGATAGAAAAAGGAATTTGCATAATCTTGTAATTATTGAACATTGTTAACCAATTAACTCCTCAGGTACTGAAGCAGTCCAACCCCAAGAACAACAAGATCTAGACAATATCCAGATTTGGGCTGACAAGGGGCAAGTAACATACATGCCACACAAATGCAGGCTGCGACCATCACGTATAAGAAATGACCTAACTACCATCACTTGACATTCAGTGCTGTTACCATCACTGAACACCCACTATCAACATTATCCTGGGGATAATCATCGCTCAGAAACTGATTTGGTCTCACCACACAAACACAGTGGCTACAAGAGTAATTCAACTCCTGGCTCCTGAAAGCCTGCCCAACAGCTACCAGGCACAAGTCAGGAGTGTGATGGAATACTCCCCACTTGCCTGGATTAGTGCCACCCTAACAACACTCAAGGAACTGATGGCCACTTCCACCTCGAAGGACAAAGGCAGCAGCTAGATGGAAAGGCAACTACCTTCAAGTAACCCTCCAAGGTACTAACCCACCCTGACTTGGGAATATATTGCCATTCCTTCACTGTCGGTGGGTGAATGTCCTGGAAATCCCCACGCCAATGGCATCATGGGTCAACCCACAGCAGGTAGACTGCAGCGGTTCAAGAAGACAGCTCTGCACCAATTTCTCAAGGGTAACTCGGGACGGGCAATAAATGCTGGGCTCAGCCAGTGACACCCAAATCACATCAAATAAATATTAAAATAATGTCTGCAAGATAAAAACAGCTTCAACACTGTCCTAGCTGCAGTCTCTGCCTCTTCTTATTGACAAAGATAAAAGGTTACCTTGCTCAACTTTCTCCTCAGTACAGTATTCCCCCCAGCCCTCTCTTATACCAACCAGCAGCATTTCCATCACCAGCAGCAACTCCGCTTAAAATATTTTGTCAGTAACTTTTCATTAACTAGTTACTTCAATTACAATGCAATCTCTACAAACAGACCAAGTACTTTTTCGGCAACAACAAATTTTCTAACAACTTTTCTTGATCTCTCTCTGCCATTCTTTTTGGTTATATGAGGTAGGGAGGGATGGGATCACCACAGTGATGTAAGATATATGTAACACAGTGAGACAGGAAAGCTAGTATGGCTCACGTTGACTCTTAGACCCCACACAGTGGAACAACACATTCACTGCATAATAAACACAATACAACATTTCAACCCGGCGTAACAGTAATAAAATGTGGATCGGTTGGACAGGCTGGATTTGTTTCAACCGGAGTTTGGGAGAGTGAGGGGTGAGATGACTGAAGTGTCTAAGATCCTGAATGGTTTGTTAAGGAGGATGTGGAAAGGATGTTTCCTCTTGTGGGTCATACGTGAACTCGAGAGAACTGCTTTAAAATTAGATTCATCCTTTCAGGACAGAGATGAGGAGATTTATTTCCTCTCAGAGGGCTGTGCAACTTTGGAACTCTCTGCCCCAGAAGGTGGGCTCACTGAATAAATTTAAGACACAGGTTGATAGGTTCTTGTTAAGGGACGTTGGGGGATGATGGAACACAAATCACTAACAGATCAGGCCTGGCCTTATTAAATGATGGATGGACATGAGGGGCTGAAAGGTCACCTTCTGCTTCTTTCTCACATGACACCGGACTAAGAGCTTTGTTGAAAATTCATTCACTGGATGTAGGTGCCACTGGCTATGGGCAGCATTTATTACCCAGAGGGTAGGGAAGAGTCAACCACATTGCTGTGGGTCAGGGGTCACATGTAGACTAGATCAGGTAAGGATGGCAGCTTCATTCCCTAAAGGACATCAGTGACCGAGATGGGTTTTTCCTGACAATCGAGAATAATTTCATTAATAGACTCATAATTCTAGATGATTATTGAATTCAAACTGCTGAAACTGACTGACCACGTGGCTGTCAGTGAATCCAACACAAGTGAATGGAAACATTGCTCAGAGTCTGGTTCTGGAACATTCAACACAACCAGGAAATGGAAAGTGAATAATTAGCTGAAAACAAGGCCACTGCTCTGTTAGAGTCTAAACCATTCAATGTTCAGTTACTGAACATTACTGACTCACAGAATATTCTAACCTGCAGAATCACAGTAAAAGGGGAAAGTAAACAACATTCTTGGCAAAGACGTAATGAACCAACTGCTTGTATAAAAACAGCTCAGAACAAAGGGGGTGAATCCTCCACAAACTGACAAATCAGATTTGTAGATAGAGATTGGAATTCTTTAGAAAAAAACCCTTCCCTGCTGATGGTGTGTGCTAGAAATCATTCTCAGAGTGATCTGCCACTTATGTCCTTTGAAGAGAACCTGTTTCCCCTCACAAAAGGAGGTGTGTTGCTCACTTACAGACTGACTTGCAGACAAAGGAAATCTGATCAGGGACTCGCAGGTTAATTAAGCTATTAGTGACAGTCCACTGCACAGAACAAGAGCTCAGACCACAACAGATTCTAGTGAAACCAACAATGCAATGAAAAAGGTGAATTGGTCTTTATAATCATGCAGCCTCTCTCAATCAAATAATCCCAGTAAACTTCTCAACATTTTAAAACTATTAATATCAATGAATATATATTTATTTCCATTCCTAATTTCCTCCCAAAAATGTATCTGATTATTCTCTTCAAAATATATTTTAAATGGTGTATTCCAAATCACAATTCATTTTCAATTATTCTTAGTGCAAAACAACTTGCAAACTAAAAGAGTTTTCATGTCAATAATGACACTGGAAACTTTGTTATGTAGTTTAACCATATTTCCAAATATTGTTTTGGTTCATTATTGCAGTGAAGCTAAAATTAAAGTCTATTTTCTCTGATATCCTTCCATTACTCTATTCCCTAATAACAATGCCCATGGTGTAATAGGTGACAAACATTAAATAAAATTGAATTTTCATTGTAAGAACTTGTACAAATAATCACATATTATTCAGTTCATTCATTGCCATTGACTATCAGTTCATTGTATGATCACGTTAAATTCACTTAAATAATCAAAGTAGAATTTTCACCTCTATAGATATGTAAAGTGAATGTCAAATTATTAATATTTCAAGTAAAACCAAATTCACATTTTGTTCTGTTTGAATCCAGGAATGACAGGATGTGTTACATTATTATGGGAAACAGGAACAAGTGAAGGTGGTGGCTGTCAGACGTGAGGCCTTAAAGCCAAAGGGCCAGGTGGTAGTTACAGTGGGGGAGGTACCTAGTGCCCCGCTCTCCTCAGAAGGCAGTGAGGATGGTGACACTGACTGGAACGGGTTCGATGACAAAGCACCCACGTATGGACAGAGGGACGGCAATGGGTGGGATGACCCACCGCCCTGTAAGACCCAGAAGACCGTGTCTATGGCACCACTGGGCATCAAAGCTCAATGTAGACAGTAGGGAGCAACAAGGGGAACTGACAGAAACCAAACCTGAACCGTTCACCCGCTGAATGACAGATGTTGGTGAATGAACACCCAGCCTGATAGAGAAATGGTAATAATGGGCCTTATTGGGACAATATGGATGAATTAGTAGAGGTACACAGTCTCACTGAAGATGATGTAGGGACCCTCCCTCGGTCCAAGATGCCCTGAAGTGTACAGCAGAAACTGTACCTGCAATGAGAGGATGGGGTGTGAGCCGGTTCCCCCCAGAGTACAGCTGATCCATGGCACCAGGCATTTACAGATATTACAGGGACACACTGGGGAGGGGACAGGCTGAATGGGCTAAAATAACCTTGGTGACTCAGGGAGCCAAGGGTAATATCGAGGATCATACAGAGAGGACGCCTGAGGTGTGTAAGGACCACAGGGGATTACCAAACCCCAACCTGTGATGATGAAATCGGTTTGATGTATTTAAAAGATGACATGGGACCCTATTTAACTGTAATTATAAACATGGGACTCTCAGTGGGAGATAATTCTAACCACATTCTGAATTGGGCCATGAGAGCTGAGGCAAACACAGAAACACAGGGGAATAGCTGCAGTACAGGGAGGGTAATCAGACCCACAATGTTACAAGGGAAGCAGGAAAGGGCACATAGGCAAGGAATGTAGGCACAGAGAGGGAGATAGGTGTTCATATTGTGAGTGGCCTGTGTTCACGTAGGTATATGCATAGTCCATGAATATTCATTGATGCGCTGTTAAGGGGCCAACATTTGCATGATTCTAACACCGGAGCATCTTTGTCAGTTACCGATAAGGATTTACCCCTCACCCCCTCAATTACTAAAATGAGAGCAGTCAGAGAGGGAACCTAGGAAGCTGGATGAAGCAAAACTGCCCCGATGTAGACCGGGAGTATGACAAAACGTATTCAGATATGGAGGTGTGACACTCAAGAAGGGACCATTCTGGGAGTTGCTCCTGTTTATTCTAAAATGGCAACTATTGACATCAACACCCGAATTTAAACATGGGGATGCTCCAGCCAGGACTGGGACAGAAAGAAAAGGAGAGGCAACCTGTCCGGAGTAGCTACATTGCAGGGAGACTGGGACAGTCAGAGAATCTGGTGGGTTATAGCTCGGACCCACTCAGCGGTGTGCGTAACTCAAACAGGAAAGTGGGTTGTTATCTATCGACCCTGTAGAGATTGAGGGCCCTCTCACTCCCCACACAAACGGGATCTCATCAAAGCTGGGGCTGAAGAGGCAGTAATTGTGAGTGATAGATTGACATAAACTGGAAATAATCTGTGTCAATACCTGCGGACATTGAATGGCAGATGAAAGTGGTGTTTACTGACCGAGAAGAACAGTCCACCAGGATACTATTACCTCAGGGATCCCGCAATATTCCAGTATATCCCACCGATGTGTGTTTGATGGATTTAGTCACACTGATCTTACCAACACTTCATCACCTCAAGCAGTGAGAAAGAACATACCCAGATATTAGACAGAGTATTGGATCAGGTTAGACAGGTCAGGCTGAAAATTAATGCACAGAGAGTGAAACTGGGAAGGTAGGGAGAGACAGAACTGGGACATCATATTGGGGACATCAAATCAGGAAGGGAGAGGGGACAAAAACTATGTCCCAGGGGGAACAAAAACTATGATTATAAAATTATCCACCCACACACCGTAAAGGGATCAGGCAAACTTTAGGATTGTTTAATTATTGTGGGAATTTTGTGTGGAATTATCCAGAAATAGAGAACCATCACGAGCCCTGGCAGAAGCGCGCTCATTAACCAGTGGTGAGGGAGGCAAAATGCACACAGTCAGCATGCCTTTGGTATAGTTCATGACTGGGCTTGGTGAAGGTATATCACCCTGTCTGGGGGCCACATTGAGCATGAAGAACAGGTCAGAGAGTTAGTGGAAGCAGCTAACTTTCCCAGTGAAGCAGCAATAATGAAGATTAGAGCTCACAGGAAAGTAGAAACTCCACACCAACGGGGTAATTGGTGAGCATGGGTGAGCATACTTACTGAAACAGTGCAGACATTTGAGGAGGATGCAGTGGCAGTAGCTACAGAAGCGAGAAAGGAAAGTTTAAAGACATTTCCAGAAACAGTCCCATAGCAGGAGAAACAGGAATGGGAAAAGGGTGGGGCAGTAATAGGACATAGGATGATCCAGCAGTGCCACTGTATAAGACAAACATTGTTAAAAACATATCATGGGCTGGCCCATATTGAGCAGGATAAAATGCAATATCGGATGATCAACTACAGGAGTGTTCTGGAACAAGAAGGTTTTGTTGAAGGGGTGTAGTCTGTATAAAGTGCGAGCAAGGAAAAACAATCAGGATAAAATGGAGATAGCAGCAGGGGCCCACGTGAAAAATTACAGATGGATTTTACATACACCCCCATCCCAATCCCAGGGAAGGAAATCCTGCTGGGTCTTAATAAACAGGTTTACTCAGTGGGTGGAAACATTCCCCTGCAGGTTCTGACCAAGGGACACATGCGACAGGAATCGAAGTTAAGCAGCTCTGTGGCTTGTTTGGTACTGAGCAGAAATCCCATCTTACATACCACCCCCAGAGCTCAGGGACAGTAGAAGGAATGAAGCAGACACTGAAAGCTCGTCTGACTAAGGCCCTGACAGAGACAGGCCGGGATGGGTTAGTGTACTCCCCACAATCCTAATGAAACTGACATCAACCCCAGCAAAGGGAACTGAGCAATCCCCCTTTGAATTTGGACTATGCAGCTGCCAGAGGATATGGTAGTGGGAGGGCAGGAGATGTACAATGGCAAGGATAGGGGGAAACAATTTGTGAAAGAACTGACAAAGCAACTGCATGAGCTGAGAGGGGAAGTTGCAGAGGGACAGAGAATCAGAGACTGGGAAAGGGAGCTCATAAACATCCGAGCTGACATCCCGAACCCAGGAGATCGGGTCAGGGGGGAAATATTAGTGGAACGTATGAAAGAAACACAGCCAAATGCTGGACATGGCTGGGGGAGCCACAGAATTCCAGAGAGGGAACTCTTCCATCATGCATTAGTAAGGAGCTCTGAATAAACATTGGTCGTGCTGCTCAGCACAGAACTCAAGGCTCCTCTTTGATATTTCTCCCAGTAACAGTTGTGCAGGGGTATGTTGGTGGCTGGAGGTCTGTGACCAGTGCCTCTGTTCCACAAGGGTCAGAGCTGGGACATCTGTCCTTTGTAATACATAGAAATGATTAGCCTGAAAATGTAAACGACTTAATTAGCAAGTTTGTAGATGGCACAAAGTGAAGAAGTTGTGAATCGTGAAGAATGTTATCAAAGGAAACATCAAGGACGAGATCAGTTGGAAGGTTATGCGGAGAAATTGCAGATAGATTTTAATTCAGACAAGTGTGACGTGATGTGTTTTGGGCGGCTCATTGTAAGAGGAATGTATACACTAAAAGGAAGTGCCCTGAGCAGCATTGATACACAGAGGGATCTTCAGGTGCAAGTTCACAGCTCCCTGAATGTGGTGAAGGAGGTGGATGGCAGGCTTGTCTTCTTCTGTCAGGGGACTGAATATAAAACTGTCATTAGGCCCCCCTTTGGGGGATTGTGGGCTGTGTTGGGCACCGCATTATAAGGAGGATGTGGAGGCTTTGGAGAGGGTGGAAATGGGTTTACCAGGATGTTGCCTGGATTGGGAGAGGTTGGAAAATCTTGGATTGTTGTCTTTGGAAAGTCAGTGGCTGTGGAGTGATCCGAGAGGCACAGACAGAGTGAATAATCTGAATCTTTTTCCAAGTGGAAATTACCAATTCGACAGGCCATAGATTTAAGAGGAGAGGGGGCAAGTTTAAAGGAAATGAAAACCGAAAGAACAGCAGATGTTGTAAACCAGAAAGAAAAACAGAAGTTTCTGAAAAAGCTCAGCAATTCTCGCAGCATCTGTGAAGAGAAATTAGTTAACATTTCTGAGGAAGGGGGACCGGACCCGAAACATTAACTGATTTTTCTTCACAGATGCTGCATGACCTGCTGAGCATTTTCAACAACATCTGTGCAAGTTTAAAGGGAGTTGTGTCAGACAAGTTTCTTGTGCAGGAGGTGGTCAGTGACTAGAATGTACTTGCCCGAGAGATGGTAAAAGCAGAAACAATCACAATGTTTAAGAGGCATTTGGATAGACAGATAAGCAGGCAAGGGTTGGCAGGGATATGGATCATGTATAGGCAGATGGAATCAGTTTGGAATGGCATCATGATCCACACAGACATGGTGGGCCGATTATTCCGGTGCTGTCCTGTTCTGTTTTCCTGGGGGGAGAATGTGTGGAGCGAGAGATAATATTTTGAGTATAATATGTCTCTTCTTTAGAACACACAGTAAATTGATGCATTTTGAGAGAAGCAATGTCGAAAGGGAATATATATTTGAATGGCACAGACATAGAGAGCAGGACAGCAGGAATGCGGGACAATGTGTACAAATCTTTAAAGGAGAGAGAACATAAAGTGTTTTGAGTAAACGTATCGGATGCTGGGCTTCATTAATGGAGGGAATGATAACATACTCATGGAAAAGATGCTGACCATTGACAAAGTTATAGTTAGGTCATAGTCAATCATTGCATCCAATTGTGGTCAACAGATTCCTGGTCAGGATGAGGAAGTTAAAATACCACAGAGGGGCCTGTTCCATACTTTGCTTCTCTTTCAGGATGCATTGGCGACTCAAGGGTTAAACATTCTCCTGCCAAAGGTCTTCCTGCCATATTGTAAGAATACAAGGTCTGTACTCTTCCAATACAGACTGAACACCTCAGTAGGGGTGAGGCAGACCGTATCTTCGAAACAGAACCTCTTGGAGCCACACATGTGGATTCTACCATAACCCCAGATAGAGCAATTTGCCCTTTCCAGACAAGACTGAGAGCCCTGGGCACAACCCTGTTAAACTGCCTCCTGCTCCCATTGTCCCTCCATATGAGCATAGGTAAGTGAACCCCCCATTTACTGAAGGAAGAACCCTTCTGTCTTAATCTCTTCCCATCAACACACAATCATGGACAATACGATAATCAGTTTCTGTAATCTATCACACATTATCACAGGACATTGGCATTCTTCAAGCTTTGTAAATTCATAATTACCATCTTTAAACTGGGTAATGGCAATCGTCCATGTGACTGATATGCCTTTGTCTAATTCTTATTAAATATACTGTCTCTGAGGGTAAGGCAGAGATTCGTGAAGATGAGTCTGTACAAGTAGACACTCGGCTACTTTCGAGATGCTTTGAAATTCTTGCCAGCTGTCCGATAATAAAGCTACTGCTGTTGTACAGAAAACTTGTGTCGTCTGGATTTGTGGAACAAAACAGACATTAACAAGGAAGGATATAAGTGATCTTCAGGATGTGGAGTACAGACTTACTGGAGTGGTTCACTGATGAAGAAAATGCAGTCACTGGATTGATTTGAAGAGATTGCTATTTTCTTTGAAATAAACAAGTTAAATATATTTTTGATAGAGCTGTATAAGATTATAACAGACCTAGATATGGCAGACAAAAATATCTTTATTCGATAGGTAATGGCACAAGAATTAAGACCAGATGTGAGGGTCTGAGACAGTGGGAGATGAGTAAGTGTCTCTGCTGACTGTATTGGCTGGAAATATGGAGAACATGCTGCCTATTATGGTGGTGCAGGCAGAGAAGATGAATGATTGATAAAAAACATTTATATCAGATCTGAAGGAAATAAAATCGCAGAGTTTGGGGACGGATGGGGAATGAGAATGTTGGATTCTGTGACAGAGAGCCAGCTTGGATTTGATGGGCCTCTTTCTGTGCTAGAATGCATTTTATTTGGACTTGCTTAACTTGCTTTGATCACCGATTAAATTTTCATTAAGGTAAATCTGCTCAGTGTTCCTACTCAGACCAATACAGGCTGTCCCTCCACAGCAAGAGATAATGTTTACTGCTTTATACTGGGTTCTGGGGGTCGTGGGGGATGGGGGGGGGGGGGGGTGGTGTAACGGTGTATATAACAGTCTGCCAGCATTTATCTGAAATGGCAAAACACCAGTGCAGCCACACGAGGGATTGACTCTGGAAATGTGGGGAATGTCAGAAGGGAATTCTTTACCCATCCCACCTGGAAACTGGCCAAACCAGTCAGACTGGGGAGAAGCTGTTCACCTGCTCTGTGTGTGTGTGAGGGGGAAGGGATTCTCTCAGGCATCCATCCTGCTGAGACACCAGTGAATTTACTCATAACCACAAGTTGAAGGATTTCTTTTCTCTTGTTCACACCAAGTAATGAACAATGGTTTTGGCAGTTCATAAAGTTTTGCATATAGAGAACTTACTTTTGGAAATGTTCACAACATCGTTGAACATGCAGATTCACACTGGGTCGAGACTTTTATTTTCCTTTATTCATTCACAGGATGAGGATGTCACTGGCCCGGCAGCACTTACTGCCCATCCCTAATTGCCCAGAGGTCAGGTAAGAGTCAACCACATTGCTGTGGGTCTGAGGTCACAATGTAGGCCAGACCAGGGAAGGATGGCAGCTTCCTTCCTGAAAGGGCATTACTGAACCAGATGGGTTTTTCTGACAATCGATTAATGGTCATCATTAGACTCTTAAATTCCAGAGCTTTTTTTATTGAATTTAAATTCCCCCCCATCTGCTGCAGCAAGCTTTGATCCCTGGTCTCCAGAACACTACCTGGGGCTTTAAATGCATGGCAATCAAGTCGATCCCATAACTCTCAGGCAGATTAGTTTCTTTTGAAGGGCTCTCCATCTCCCCGACCTCCTCCATCCTCACCCCCAACAGTACAATAATCTCACAGAGTCTCTTTGTGACGATGAATAAGACAATCTGATCAGCTGCTTCTTTCCCAACTCCGATGTCAAGTTGGATCTTAATCTCCCCTTGCTGCAGTTGTGATCCTGCATCATTGTACAGTGTGGCTCGTATTTCATGTCTTGGCCTATCAGTGTTCATGACACTGCATGTAGCTTCTTGCATATACGTCTTACAGTGCAAGAGTTTAGCTCTTTCCTTCCAACAACAGTAGAATTGTACTCCAACAAAACTTACAGAATCACAGCCCCGCATGCCCCCAACTTGCCTCTTACCATCAAACCAGAGGATCAATCCTCATTCAACTGAGAGAATTCAGGAGGGCATGTCAGTAACAGCAGCATGAATACCTAACAATGAGGTGTTAACCTGATGAAGTTCCCAAAGAGGATTACTTGCGTTCCAAACAGCATAAGCAGCAAGTGATAGACAGGCAAAACAATCCGGGAAACAACAGAACAGATCTAAGATCTGCAGTCCAACCAAATCCAGTTGTGAATGAAGTCAGAGCGCAGCTGGAGTTCTGAGGACAGTTCTCTTCAAGATATCAACCAACAAGAATGTCAGACTGGATTAATTACCATAAAACTCTAGTCCGTTTGATATTCATATATTTACAATCAGTGTTCAATTCATCAAATGTAGCTGAAGGTAAAGATAATCTTCAAGTGATTGTAACCATGGAGACATCTGAATACTTGATCAGCAACTTAAAGCCTGTTGTGTTTAGATAGTAATAATTTTAAAGAGATTTTAAAAAGTAAGGTGACTTGAGTATAACGGAAAAAATTGATTGGTAGGTAGCTGCTAATCTTGTTTTAATCTGAAATTAATTTAGGATTAGTTAACAAATAAACACATGGTAGGGAATCCCAGCCCCATGGAGTGCACATCCAGTTCCACGTGGAAAACCAGGACACTCTTGTGTGAGCGACAACCACAGGAACACGGAGGTGACACGGGAAATGTCAGGAACACTTGTTTGACTGCGGTTAAAGTACTGCACACATTTCTGATCCCCTTATTCCAGGGTTAATGTGATCACACCAGAGAGGGTACACAGGAGATTGATCAGAATATTTCTACAATTGGAAAATTTCTGCTCTGAGCAAAGGTTGGATAGGCTGTGGATGATTTCCGAGGAGGATGACCTGAGATTTAATTGAAGTGATAAAATGCTGAGGAATTCAGATCGAGTGGATAGGAAGGAGCTATTCATTAACTGAGAGGTCAGAAACTGGAGGATTTAGATTGAAACTAATTCCCAGAAAGAAGGGGAGGGGAGAATTCATTTCACTCGGAGATGGTGGGGAGCAGGAACTCATTGATGGGGTGGCAGAGGCAGTAACCAGCATCACATTAGAATAAAAGGACATGGATGTAACTGAGATGCTGGAACATGCAGGGCTGTGGACTAAAGTCTGCAGAATGGGATCATTGTGATTGATTTAACATTTCTCCAGAATATTAAACTCAAGTCCAATTTGAGAATTTATGATCATCATCCGACCTGAATTCCAAATGTCAGAATAAATTTATCAGAAAGTTACAGCACAGATCGAGGCCACTTGGCCCATCCTGCATGTGTTGGCTGTAATAGAATGACCCAGGCTTTACAGCGTTCTGTACTCACCAATGAGAACAACAATTTCAGACTGTGTACTCTGCCCTCTATGTTGTTATAATCTGTTTTTTCAATGTATTTCTTTGACAGCTGCTCACCTTGTTTCCTGGTTTCTTTCCCAGCCCTAACTCCATTCCCCATGGCCTTGAGGGACTACCATTTCTGCTGTTTAATCTCTCCTGCCTTCCCCTGTGTGACAGACTGTCTTTTTGTCCTTGTCTCACTCTCACCTTGCTCACAACTGGTTACATTTCTGATGGTTCCCAGACCTTTTGTGACTTCACTGCACCCCCTGGGTCAGGGGCACGAGTTTTGAAATCTCTTCTCATGAGATAATTGGAAAACTATCTGGCTGCAATTTCCCCCAGATTTTATTTTGAAAAAAAAAGAGGATTTTTGTCAGACTCAAGTATTTGTCAGCCTTCATCCACAATCCTGAGCACTTAGACATAATATGTGACCCTCCCACAGATGTGCCAGTTTGGTGGATTGGCCGTGCTAACATGGCCTGTAGTTTGTAGGTTAGGTGGGTTAGCCATGCTAAATGTGGGGTTATGGAGGTAGGGTGGGACAGCAGGACATTGCAGACTCGATGGACCGAATAGTCCCTTTGTGCACTTAAGGGATTCTGTAATTCTAACTAGTTGTGATTGTTCTAAAATTTTCCTAAGTGCAGGTTCATTCAACTCAGGTACACATGCTGCCTTTTGTGTTTCTGTGGGTGCCCGTAGTGTTAGGTAAGGGGTAAATGTAGGGGTATGGGTGGGTTGCGCTTTGGCGGGTCGGTGTGGACTTGTCCACAGTCTCCATAATTGTGCAGACTCAGTGGATCAGCCATGGGAAATGCAGTGTTACAAGGATAAGAGTGCTCCAAGTGGGATGTTCTTTAGATGGTTGGTGGGGTTTGATGGGCCAATGCTCTCCTGCCACACAGTTGGGATTCTATTCTATGATTGAGGATAAAGGCTATTCTATGATTGAGGATAAAGCAGGGTGTCCTTGGAGAGGCGGTAATAACGGGAAAGCTGAATCCAAAAATCATCACCTTCACCAAAGGAGATTTTCGGAAAATGACAGATAGTCAGGTGGATTAGCATTCCAATCTTAGATAGTGAGGAAGCATGTAGGAGATAATGATTTTGCAATTTTAAACTGAGGGGAGACAGTGATTTATGATTTTAGATTTGCAGCGTCCAGAGTACGCTGTTGTGAATATCCATCCTGTACTTTATTACAAAGCCAAGGTCACTGACAATGAAAACCAATACACCCAGGAAACATCGCCTCACCTCGTAATCTGATAAAAGAATTCTGATAAATCTGGTTGACCTTAGAACAAAGATGGAAAGTTGGAAGATTAAATCCAATCCCAAGATCCTGTGCTTAAACAAAAGGAGACTACAATAGGATGAGGCAGGAGTTGGCTAATGTAGACTGGAAACAAAGAGTTTAGGGTGGGACAGTTGACGGACAGTGCGGGAATATCAAAGCAATTTTTTGAAGTGCTCAGCAAAATTACCGATCAGGGAAAAGGAAGGACTGTAGGAAAAGGAATAATCTGCCGTGGGTGGCTCAGGAAATAAGGGAGTCGATCAAACTGGAATAGAATGCACACAGATTGGCAAAGACCAAGGAGAAACGAGGAGATTAGAAAAACTTTAAAGATCAACAGAAAGCGAGATGGGATTGGGGGAGAAAAGTGATGAGTAGCTATCCCCAGGGCCGGAACAGCAGTTTACAGTGCTAGAGGGGAACCTATTGTGTGGGGAATATATGGCCTCTGGAATTGTTGAAGCACTTAACTGTTACCATAGAGATAATCCTGAGCAATTTAAAAATCACAGCACACTCCAAAAGCTTGTACTTCCAAATAATCCTGTTGGATTATAACCTGGTGATGTGTGGTTTTTAACTTTGTCCACCCCACCCCACCATCGGCTCCTCCACATCAGAATCCCGATAGACAGCCCCACGGAAACTGAAATGCCTGTCAGGTACTTGAGGGAGCCACAGGGGCGTGGGGGAGGGGTGTGTGGTTTAACCACAAAGTGCTGAACTGAATTAGACTTTCTAACTGCCGTTGCCATGGAGATAATACTGAGAGACAGTCTCTATTCTAAGTCCCAAACCACTAAGGTATAAGAGTGGGAGCGGCACATCGGACAGGTGGGGAGTTACTTGATGCTGCCTGGAGGTGTTCTGCATGTACACTACACAGGTAACTGCCATGTTTCATCAATAAATACTGAAAGAAGACCTCTCAGAGTTCTGTGCCCAGTTATTCCTATCCAGCCGGGTTCAGGAATATGAGTACACAGCAGTCAGTCTTCACAATGGAGGATACGAAGAACATGCCAGTAATTGATAAGGAGACTGAGGAAGGTGAGGACCAAGAAACACCCATTATCACGATAGAGTTAGAGCTGGGCAAGTTAATGGAGCTAAAGGTAAACAAGTCTCCTTGCCCCGATGGAATACATCCCAGGATACCAACAGAGTTAGTGGGAGAAAGAGCAAATACACTTACAGTCATCGAGTCTGACAGCAGAGACAGGCCCTTTGGCCCAAACTGGCCCATACCGACCAGAATGTCCATCCACGCTAACCCCATTTCCCTGCACTTGGCCCATTTGCTTCTGACCCTTTCCTATCCATGTATTTGTCCAAATGTCTTTTACCTGTTGTGAGTGTTCCTGCCTGAACCACCTCCACTGGCAGCTCCTTCCATATACATACCACCCTCTGTGTAAAACAGTTGCCCCTCAGCTTCCCTTTTATTCTTTCTCCTCTAACCTTAAACTGATCCAATCAAGCCGTCCAATCCTCGAGTTCCTGGGAAAAAGACTGAGTGCATTCACCTTATCCATGCCTCTCATGGTCTTATACACTTCTAGAAAAGAACCCCCTCAGTTTCCTCTACTCTAAACATAAAATCCTCACTTGTCCAACCTGTCCCTATAACTCAGACCCCTGAGCCCTGGCAACATCCTTGTAAATTGTTCTGCACTTTTTACAGTTTAATAACTGAAACCTCCATTACATCCATCATATTTCCAGTGTTTCCCTGCGGGGCTGGAACCGACGGGACAATGTCAATGGATTACAATCCATGATCGAGAATGAACTCCTTTACAACAATCCCGTTTTCATAGTGTTCCCCATGGTGCAGGTATCCTTGTGTCTTTCTGGTTGTATGGTTAATTAAAGACTTGTCCTTCTACAAAACAAAGTTGTGGATTAATTGTTCCTGGGAAATGTGCCATGATTTTCCAGACTTTCAAAAACAAATGAAATCTCTCTCCACACTCACCACGCTGACATGGACTTGGCTGTGTCTCAGTACTTTTGCAGTCACACTGAGATTTGAAATATTCGCCCACGGACAGAATGCACACCTTTCCTTCCAGATGAAAAGGCCAATGATATTCAGATCGGCACGGATCAAGTAACTATCAGATCGGAACATGAAGTTCAATTTGTATTTCTCATCCGCAAATCCACCCTTTCAGTACCATACAACAGAGCACACAAGATACCACTGTTAATACAGGATGGAAATTCATAAGACAATTGTTGTATTAAACTGTAGTTTCCTTGTTCCCCCAAAGCTTTAAACTTCAGTCTCACAATTTCTCTCTTCTGTGAACTGAAATCCAAACCAATCCCCCCACTCCTTTCCTCCACACCCAGTTCTCACACACACTCTCTTCAAATTCAGTTTCCTAGCTCCTGATGAGAACCATCCTGCATACACTGCTTCCTGCACACTCTGGCCAAAACCCATCTGACTAAAATGAGCCAAATTAGAATTAGAATTGCAGGTCCATCCTTGTCCCTTTCCACAAGAAGCCTGAATCTTCACAAAAGAGTTCTGATAACTTTCTGCAAAACGCTGCCCCACTGATAGTCTGATCACATGTCAGGGTAGCAAGAGAAGGGCCATTCCCCTGGGTCCTGCTCCCAGAGGGATGAAGCTGCTAATGATAGATTAATCCCTCACACCCACAGCCTCCTTCCCAGGCACTGACCTATACTGCACATACTCCCATTGTTGGCCAGCACTGCGCCCGTGTACTCGTCTCCCCTCCTACAGCACGTGCTCCCGATCATACAGGAGTCCGGGTGATTGACAGCAGCTGCTCATCCCTGTTTCTCCTGATATCAGACAATAACAACAACTACCTATATTGCATGGAGCCTATCACATTGACAAATCTCCTAAAATGTTTCACGAATGATGGAAAGAGTTGATTAAAGAGAACAATTTTTAATTACATCTTAAAGGCGGACAGAGGGGGTTAGGGAGGATATTCCAAAGGTTTGTGTCCTCGGCAGCTCCAATCGGGAGTGATATAGGTGGGCAACAGCATATCGCTTCTCGGCCTTTTGGCTAAGATCAAGTGTCTGTTCTTATCAGGACAGGTGTCGAGTTGCGAGTCATCAGAGCTAGTGAAGAGATCATCGCTGGATCGTGATTGGACGTTGAAGGATCGTTTGGTTGTGCTGACCTGCTCTTGGTGGATCTTTATGCTGGCTTCGGCCTAACGCCAATTCAGGGACCAGCCAACCTCTGAGCTATGGCCTCAGCAGCCACTCGCTGCCCGGGCCAGGGGGTTCGAAACACAGTCAGGGTGACTGTGAAGAAGGAGGAGGAGCACACACCAGTGGATCGGACGGTGTTTGTGAAGAAAGTTCTGCTGGAGTGTTGCGGCTTTGCAGCTGCAGATTTCCCTGGCGCAGGCTACTTTGATGTGACCTTCAGAAGCGTGAAGCAGTGCGAACAGTTCCTGAAGGTCTTCAAGGAGAAGGAAGGGGAGCTGCTGTTTTCCATCTTGTCAGCGACCCCATTGTGTGTGCTTCCTGCACAGAGGAATCGGGTTGTTCCAATCCATATGTACAACCCCTATGTTCCAGCGGCTGATGTCCTGACCTTCCTGGGAAGGTACATCCAAGTTGAGGGAGAAGCCACTGATGTGATCGACCCCTTTGGGATCTGGACCAGTAAGAAGCAGGTCAAGGTAACTCTGAGGGCCGATGACAGTGGGAACATCCTCCACCCACCCTCGAGCTTCGCAATCGGAGGGAGCAGAGGCTACCTGACATATGCAGGGCAGCCGAAAGTGTGCCGAACCTGCGGGAAGTCGGGACACGTGGCGGTGGATTGCAAAGTGACCATCTGCAGGAACTGCAAACAGGAGGGTCACTTGACTAAGGACTGTCAGGAAGAAAAGAGCTGCAACCTGTGTGGAGAGGCGGGCCATATGTACAAGACCTGCCCAAGACGGGGGGAGGGGGGGGGGGCGCTGGAGGTGGCAACAATAGCCGCAGACCGACAAAGTCCAGCGAGGTACCGCGAATCAGCAAAGGAACGGTGCCTGGAGGCACCCAGAAGGAAGGGAAGGTTGTAGAGGAGCAGGCGGCAGACAGCGGGGAGATGCAGCAGCCAACCCAAGCTCCTGCAAGACAGACGGAGGAAATGGAAGAGGAGGGATCAAAGGAGGCAGAGCAGTGGATTATCGTCAAAAACAGGAAGAGGAAACCTCTTGAGGGCCCCAAAGCCACCAAGCGAAGGGGGAAGAGACACCTCCAAGAGGAGGATACAGGCAGCTCCTCCGAGGGTGAGGACGGGCGCAAGAAGGGTCGCCTCCGGAGGAAGAGGCAGAGCGCCGTGGGGAGAAAGGAGGGCAGCACCGCCCAAGAAGGAAAAGACGATCCCTCTGAGGGGATGGGTGAAGGCCTCCCCCTACCCGGTGAGAACCAAGGGGTACCTACCGGCACACAGCTCCAGGTAACTGGGAGCAGCGTGCCAGTGACAGCCCTGCTGTCAGATGGAGAACGGGGCGATGAGGACCCTGGGTCCGACACGATGACACCAGAGCGGGGACATGACTCCAGCGTGGAGCTGGACAACTACCTCAGCCCTGGGAAGGTCCAGCAGTTTGCCGTCACCACGGAGATGCACGCAGCTACCCCACTGGAGCAAGACCAGAAGAAAATGGACACTGGTAACCCCGTAAACTGGTAAAATGGGGTTTAAAATTGCCAGCATAAATGTGCGTAGCATCAAATCGGCTACGCGATGTGTTTCAACGCTGGCCTTCCTGGCCCACGTCAAAGCCGATGTCCTGTTTCTGCAGGAGTGTGGGATACCGCACCTCAGCAGTTACAGGAGATGGTCGAGCTTGTGGGCGCATGGGCCGTCAGTGTGGTCGGGGGGCAACGATAGCCGCGCCTCCGGCCTGGGTATCCTGTTGCGGGGAGGCAACTTCACCATCTCCGAGGTTAAGGAGGTGGTGGGCGGACGCCTCCTCGTTGCGGACGTTAAATACAGAAACGCTCCCGTGAGACTAATCAACGTGTACGCCCCAGTGGGTAAGACTGAACGGTTGGCCGTCCTGCAACAGCTTCCACTGCTGCTGGCTACGTCCAGGCCGGTCATTCTGGCCGGAGACTTCAACTGCATCATTGATGCAGATGGACGATCCGGCGGGGGGGTCAGTAAACCGGACGCTACGTCCAGGGCCCTGATGGAAACGGTCAAAGACGCCAAGCTGCACGACGTCTTCAGCACCCCTGCAGATGGAGCGCAGCGTAGATACACCTGGTCACGGGCAGACGGGTCTATCCGCTCAAGGATAGATTACCTGTTTGTGTCCCGAACGCTCTCGGTCAGATCCACCGACATCAAGCCGGTGTTCTTCTCTGACCACTGCCTCCTGCTGGCCGACTGTCACCTACAGGACGAACAGCGGGTGGGCAAGGGAACGTGGAAACTGAACACTAAGCTGTTGACCCCGGGAAACATCGAAGAGCTCAAGAGGGATTACGCAGGTTGGAGAACCGTGAAGCCCCTCTTTGAGTCTCCAGCGGACTGGTGGGAAACGGTAAAAGGGAACATCAAGAGGTTCTTTATCCTCAAAGGTGTCCAGGAGGCGAGAGAGAGGCGGGGAAAACTGTCCCAGCTCCAGGAAAGTATGCAGAACCTGCTCCTGCTGCAGACGATGGGGGTCGATGTCACGGAGGACCTCAAGGAGGTGAAGGGCCAGCAAGCCTCGCTCTTTGCCTCGGAGGCCTCCAGGATAATCTTCCGGTCCAGGGTCCGCTCGGTGGAGCAGGCCGAGACGTGCTCACGTTTCTTCTTCCAGAAGGTGCACAAAGAGAGCTCCATGCTCAGCAGCCTGAAGGAAGAAGATGGCTCGGTAACGTCATCTCAGGCTGACGTCATGAGGATCAGTAAATCCTTCTATGCCAGCCTGTATGACTCGAAGCCGACCGACAGCGCGGCCTCCCAGTCGTTCCTGTCCTCTATCACGGAGGTCCTAGACGACGGAACACGAGAGAGGCTGGACCAGCCGCTATCTCTGGATGAGCTGACCAAGGCCCTCGAGTCCTTCGAAAAGAATAAAACTCTGGAAGCGACGGCTTACCAGTCGAGGTTTTTTCCGCTCTTTGGGACTTGATCGGCCAGGACCTGTTGGAGGTGTATGTCAGTATGCTTCGGGCAGGTACCATGAGTGAATCCATGAGGAAAGGCATCATCACCCTCATCTACAAGCGGAAGGGGGAGAGGGAGGAAATTAGAAATTGGAGACCAATCTCACTGTTAAATGCAGACTACAAAACCTTGTCAAAGGTCATTGCCAACCGGGTCAGGTCTGCTCTGGGATCGGTGATCCACCCGGACCAAACCTGTGCTGTACCGGGCAGGAAGATCTCTGAGAGTCTCGCACTCCTCAGGGATACGATCGCCTATGTGCAGGACAGGGGGGTGGACACCTGCCTCATCAGCCTGGACCAGGAGAAAGCCTTTGACAGGATATCGCATACATATATGAGGGATGTCCTCTCCAAAATGGGCTTTGGGGAGGGAATCGGAAATTGGATCAGACTGCTCTACACCAACATTGTCAGTGCAGTCTCAATCAATGGGTGGGAATCAGATAGCTTCCCTGTAAGATCTGGAGTCAGACAGGGATGCCCCCTCTCACCCGCCTTGTTTGTGTGTTGCATAGAGCCATTTGCCGAATCCATCAGGAAGGTTGCAAGCCTGAGAGGGGTGACTATTCCTGGCAGCGGGGGCCTGCAGGTTAAGGCCTCTCTGTACATGGATGACGTCGCTGTTTTCTGCTCGGATCCGCTGTCAGTGCACAGACTCGTGTGCATCTGTGACCAGTTCGAACGGGCCTCGGGGGCCAAGGTAAACCGAGGCAAGAGCGAGGCCATGCTCTTCGGGAACTGGGCCGACCAATCCTCTATCCCCTTCACCGTCAGGACTGACCACCTGAAGGTGCTGGGTATTTGGTTCGGGGGGGCTGGGGCGTGCACCAAGACCTGGGAGGAGCGGATCAGGAAGATGAGACAGAAACTAGGCAGATGGGGGCAACGGTCGCTCTCCATCGTGGGAAAAAACCTGGTCATCAGGTGTGAGGTACTCTCAGTGTTGCTATATGTGGCACAGGTCTGGCCTATCCCCAGGACCTGTGCCGCCGCAGTCACCCGGGCCATCTTCCAATTCATTTGGAGATCAAAGATGGACCAGGTCCGAAGAGACTCTATGTACAAAGACCGGTGCAATGGGGGAAAAAACACACCCAATGCCACTCTCACCCTGATGGCCACCTTAGTGTGTGGCTGCATCAAGCTGTGCGTGGATCCCCGGTACGCAAACACCAAGTGTCACTACGTACTGAGGTTCTACCTGTCCCCGGTGTTGCGAAGGATGGGCCTGGCCTCGCTGCCGCGGAACGCTCCGAGTAGTTGGACCGTTCCGTATCACCTGTCCTTCGTGGAGAAATTTATGAGGAAAAACACCTTTGACCACAAGTCCATCAGGAAGTGGTCAGCACGTAGCATCCTTGAGACCCTTCGGGAAAAGGAGAGGGCGGATCCTGTCGAGCGGTTCCCTGAGCAGACTGTCAAAGCCATTTGGCAGAATGCCTCATCGCCAGAACTTTCCAACAAGCACCAAGACGTGGCTTGGCTGGTGGTGAGAAGGGCTCTGCCTGTGAGATCCTTTATGCACGCCCGGACTCTCTGCCGCACCGCACGCTGCCCTCGAAGTGGCTGCAGTGGGGACGAGACTGTCACACACCTCCTTCTGGAATGTGCCTATGCAGAGGAAGTCTGGAGAGGAATGCAGTGGTGCTTGTCGAGGTTCGTCCCGAGCAGCGCCATGACGCGGGACTCCGTGCTCTACGGCCTGTTCCCCGGGACTCACACCGAGACGAACATTAACTGCGCCTGGAGGATCATCAACTCAGTGAAGGACGCTCTCTGGGCGGTCCGAAACCTGTTGATCTTCCAGCTGAAGGAGTTGACCCCGACCGAGTGTTGCAGACTGGCACATTCCAAGGTCCAAGACTACGTGCTGAGGGACGCGCTGAAGCTTGGGGCAGCTGCCGCCAAGGCGCGGTGGGGAAAGACCACCGTGTAAGATCGGCCTGCCTAAAGAAGATCAGGGGGCCCATGCGGACGTTTTTTTGGGCTCTGCTGATGCCTCAGCCAAATATATGTATATGTACAAGATGGAAAAATGCACAGTATTGTAAATGACAAGGATAAGTTCGAAACTGTGTTCGTAAATGTGGACATATGTATGGTATGATCAAATGTACAGACCATCAAATCATTTATGAATAAAGTATATTTTTGAAATAAAAAAAAGCTTACAATGGAGACAGTTAGTGACTAACCATAAGTTAACAACCTCATGTCCTAGCCCCCCTACCCCACACACCAGTCCTCGTTCTCACAGCCTGCCATTACACACTACCTATGGTTCGCCACTAACAGTCTCCATTAACAGCTAATCACCCTCCCCCAGCCAGATTGTTATCCACTCCTTTATCCAACTGTTCTTCTCATTCTATCCCCACCTATCCTTTACTCCTTTTATCCCTCCCCCCCCCCCCTCTGTTTCAGAATACCTGCTGAATCTGTGACATTCAGACTGTTCCAGATGCTCAGAACTTACTGAGGAAAATAGTGTTCACATTTTCACCTTGTATTATTTGCCAATTACTTGAAAGTAGTTCCTAAAAATTGTGACAGTGTTAACAATTCCTCTCTCTCTCTCTGCAAATTGAAGACCTTGGAACCAAATCTGCACCGGGTCGAAATCACTGCTTCACCTTCTCAGCTCCAAGGATAATTATCTGTGCTTCAGCTAGCTCTCCGCAAAATAGAGGAATGCATCTTAATTTATTAAGATCAAAGAAACAGACCTTCAGTCCAATTCGTCCGTGCCAACAAGGAATCCTAAACTAATGGATTCCCATTTACCAGCTATTGGCCTGTATCCATCAAAACCCTTCCTATTCATGTACCCAGTTGGAACCTTTTTAAATGTTGTGATTGGGAGATTGGAACTGAAGACAGAATTCCAGAAGGGCCTTAATCAGTATTCTGTACAGCCATAATATGACAACAGCTGCATTCAATACATTGACCAAAACCGGGGAGCGTACCAAATGCTGCATCCACTCCCCCGCCTACCTGTGACTCTATTTTCAAGGAACGATGAACCTTCATTCCAAGGTCCCTTTGTTCAGTAACGTTCCCCAGGACTTTACCGTTAAGTGTATAAGTCCTGCCCTGATTTGCCTTTCCAAAATACAACAGCTCACATTTATCTAAATTGAACTCCGTCTGCCATTCCTTGCTCCACTGGCCCATCTGATCAAGATCCTGTTGTATTCTGAACTAACCTTCTTCACTGTCCACTACACCTCCAATTTTGGTGTCTTCTGTAAACCTACTGACCATACCTCATATATTCACATCCAAGTCATTTATGTAAGGGCCCAATATCCATCCTTGCAGCACATTGCTGCTCACAGGCCTCCAGTCCGCAAAGCAACCCTCCATCATCCTCTGTCTCCTCCCTTCAAGGCAGTTTTGTAATGGCTTGCTCTCCCTGCATTCCATGTTATCTAACCCTGCGAACCAGTCTGCTTTGTGGAACCTTGTTGAATGTCCATATAAACAATGTTCACCGCCTGGCTTAATCAATTTTCTCTGTCACTTCAAAACACTCACTCAAGTTAGTGAGACCCAATTGTGCATGTACAAAGCCACATTGACTCTCCCTGATCATTCCTTACCTTTCCAAATAGATGGATATCCTGTCCCTCGGAATCCCTTCCAACAACTTGCCTGCCACTGACTTCAGGCTCACTGTTCTCTTGTTCCATGGCCTCTCCTTACCACCTTTTTAAAAATAATGGCACCTCACCTGTCGCTATCAACGATACAAATACCTCAGGAGAGGCCCAACAATCACTTCCCTAGATTTCCAGAAAGTTCCAGGATACACCTGATCAGGTCCCAGGGCTTTATCCACCTTGATGCGATTTAAGACATCCAGTACCACCTCCTCTAAAACATGGACACTTTTCAAGTTATCACTGTTTATTTCTCCAAACTCTCGAGCTTCCATATACTTCTCCAGTAAAAATGACGTGAAATATTTGCATATCTTTCGCACCCCCTGTGGTTCCATAGACAGTCTTGTTGACCTTTAAGGGGTCCTATTCTCTGGTCCAGTTAATCTTTTGTCTGTGATACATTTGTTTAATCTCTTTGGATTCTACTCCAGGACATCCCAGAAAGGCCGACTTCACGGACCGGAATTTTCCTCTGACTTGATCAACAATGCCCTCCAACACATACCCTCCACTTCCCCCACCTCCGCCTTTACCCCACCCCTCCAAACACAATAAAGAATATAATCCTGCGGTCTTCACCTTCAACCCCACTAATCTCCAGATACAGCCCATTAACCTCGGTTATTTCTGCTACCTCATGTCAGACCCCACCACCAGAGGCATATTTCCCTCCCCAACCCTATCTGTGTTCCGCAGAGACCATTCCCTCTGCGCCTTCCTTGTTTGGTCCACACCCTCCCACCAACCCACGCTCCACACCCTTGACCCTCCCTTGCCGCTATGGGAAATGTAAAACGTGCGGCCACACCTCCCTCTGACCTGTGTCCAAGACCACAAAAGGATCTTTTCACATCAGGCAGAGATTTGCCTGCACATCCCAAAACCTCATATACTGCATCTAGACACTATGGGAAATTTAACATGATTCATCCAACTAACCTACACATCTTTGGACTGTGGGAGGAAACTGGAACACCCGAAGGAAGCCCTCACAAATACTGGGGAGAATGAGCCAACTTGAACACAGTCAGTCGCCTGAGGGTGGAATCAACCCCAGGTCCCTGGTGCTGAGGAAGCAGCACTAACCACTGAGCCACAATACTGTGGGATCTTTGGTGCTGATGCGCTGCCCCACTGATACCTCAATCACTCACCCTGCCTCATTTTCTAAGAGGCAGCGATGACGGAGTGAAATTATTGCTAGACAGTTAATCCAGAGACCCAGATAACATTCTGGGGACCCGGGTTTGAATCCCATCACGGCAGATTTTGGAACGTGAATTCAATAAATATCTGAAAAAAATAATCTAGTGACGACAAGGAATCCATTGTCAATTGTTGGAAAAACCAATGTGGTTCACTCATGACCTTTAGGGAAGGAAAATGCCATCCTTACTTGGTCTGGTCTGCATTGGACTCCAGATCTATAGCAACGTGGTTGACTCTTAACTGCCCTCTGGGTAAACGCAGCAATAAATGCTGGTCGAGCCAGTGACCGCCTCATCCCGGGAATGAATAAAGAAAACAGGTCAGGTTTTGTTCCTTCTCTAGTAGGTACATCTACAAACTGAATCTGAAATATTCTCGTACACACTGAACAAATACCTTTCCATCCAAGCCCTTAACATGACAGCACTCCGAGGCCATGTTGGTAAAGTTAAAACCCCTTATCATTGCATCCATATTATTCTTACAGATATCTGAGGTCTCCTGGAAAAATTGTGTCTCAATTCCCCGCTGACTATTGGTAGAGAGTCTATAATACAATCCCAGTAATATAGTCATCCCTTCCTTATTTCTCAGTGCCAACCAAATAACTTGCCTGGAGGTACTACCAGGAATATTCTCCCGAAGCCCAGCCATAATGTCATCTCTAATCAAAAACACTTCTCTCCCTGCTCTGTTGGCCCCTTTCTATCCTAGCTATAGCATCTATACCCTGGAACATTCAGCTGTTAGTCCTGTCCATCCCTGAGTGATGCCTCTGTAATTGCTATAATATCCCAGTGTTATGTTCCAAACCATACCCTGAGCCCACCTGCCTGACCTGTCAGGTCTCTTGCACTGAAATAAATGCAGTGCAACTGGTCCGTCCCACCTCATTCTGTGACTTGCTCTTGCCTGCCTTGACAGTCTGACTGGTGAACAGTACCAGCCTCAGACTCACCTCGTTAGGATTACCCTGACTCCCTCACAGGTTTAATGCCTCCCAAGTGGCACTAGCAAATCTCCCTGCTCGTCAGGACCCCATGCTTTCCCCTTCCTATGCCATTTGTACCAATGTACAATGTCCTCCCACTGGTTAGTTTCCCTTTTGAGAATATTCTGCTCCCTCTGAGACATCCTTGACACTAGCACCAGGGCAGCACCACCCCATTCTGATGTCTCACTGTCAGCTGCAGAAATGGCAGACTGTGCCTCTGACTAGAGAGTCCCCTATCATCATCGATCATGTGGAACTGGATACACCTCACATTATGTTAGAAGCCAGTCTCAGTATCAATAACTTCGCTGTCAGTGCTACATTCCCCTGAAAGTCTATTACCACCTACATTTTCCAAAACAGTATGTCTGAGATGGGGATAACCACAGGAGACTCCTGCAGTACCAACCTACCCCTCCTAGCTTTCCTGGAGGTAACCCATCTACCTGACTGTATCTGCAGTATCCTGCAATCCTGCAATCCTGAGACTGCCCCTTATCACACCCCAAGGCTCCTGTCAATTCCTCACTGCCTTTAATCACTCCTCTACCAATCCATGCGATCCAACAGGATTTGCAATCACACTTCCTGCAGACATCATCATCAGGGTCATCGAAACTCTCCCTAATCTCCCACATCCGCCAGGAACAGCACGCCACTCTACAACAGGCCATCTCTCCGCCTTAACAATCTACAGACCAAGACAAAGGCACAGTCTTACTGCTCGAAAAATACTGCCCGAGAATAACTTAATGCTTCCGTTTTATACCTTAAGCATTTAATCAAGAGACCGTAAGACATTAAAAAGAAATCCTCACCTGGCTCACTATTGTAGATTTAATAAAATAAAACCGACTAAGATTGATATTTGAAGAGACTGAAACTCACTGAGCTGATTCCCGGCTCTTAGTACTTCCAAGGGTGAGGTCTCTCTGAGGACAGCTGTGAAATGTCACTGTTTCTCTTCTCTGCCCACTCCATTTCCAGAGAGGTTTTTAACTTCACAGCCAGTCAGCTCAGAGAGGTCACTGCTTGGTTTTATTCACTGGGGGTTGCCTTTGCTGCCCAGACCAGTATTTATTGGCCACCTTTGTGTTGGAGAAAGTGGTGATTAACCACCTCCCTGAAATGCTGCAGTCCATGTACACCACTGTGATGTTTGGACAACATTCCCCTCTGGCCCCACAACCCTCCCTGTCTCTGTAATCCCCCTCCAGCCTCACCACCCTCCCTGTCTCTGTCATCCCCCTCCGGCTTCAGAAATTACATGGCCGTGGGATAAGATTTTTATTTGGATTCATTTTTGTGTAATAAACCACACCCCAAAAAAGTGAAATATTTCGCCCACAAACAATTTTCTGTTGATTGAACTTTTTGAGTGTCTGACACATGGACGTTGCAGTATTTTATCTCACATTGTACACGTAGAATGATTGAACTTTCTTTTAAACATTGCTAAAAAGGAAGGCAATGGCTTAATGGTATTCCTGCCAGATGAGTGACATGTGCAATGTTCGGAGGATTAGGGTTAGAATCCCAACATGGCTGATGGCAGCATCGGAATTCAATACAATCTAGAATGGAAAGGCGAATGATGACCATGAAACTATTGTTGATTGTTAGAAACCCATCTGGTTCACTAATGTCCTGTAAGGAAGGAAACTGTCATCCTCACCTGGTCTGACCTACATGTGACTCCAGACCCACAACAATGGGGTTAACTCTCAACTGCCCTCAGGAATAATACTTTAAAAACTGTTAACAAATACTCCGCAGGTATCACTTAAAAACTGGCTGTTCCCATTGGGACTGTGAATTTCTGAATGGCATGAACTAAAACGGAGTTTCAGCTTCACCTTCTCCCTGTCTCCCCCCACTCTGTTTACACCCAACTCCAGAACACTCTCATTGAGCCAAGCAGCCCTCACAGCGTAGCCCTGTCATTTTCATTATCTGCTCACACCTACACTGCCCTCAGCCTCCTGTACTGTTCCAATGCATCTCAATGGGAGCTCAGGGACAGCATCTCATCTTTCAATTCAGTCCTTTGTAACCCCAGAGTCAACATGGACCTCAGCAGTTTCTGAATGAACAGACAGTTGTCAGAATCTGGAACATTCCACCTGAAAAGGTGCTGGAATTTGAGTCCAAAAGGATTTTTAAAACGAAGTTTGCAGGTAATTGAAAATATGAAGTTTACAGGTTAACATCATGAAGTGGGTGATTGGGTCTAAATCTGAGAGTTCTTACAAAGAGACGAGGTGTCATTTGGATAAATCTGGGCTCCCTCTCAGGCAAATATCTTCTTCCTCAGCCCCAGGGCCCAGAACAGAGCACAGACCCAAAGGGTGATCCAATCACGAATTTGTACATCTTTCTGCTTAACAAAAATATTGGAGATATCTTCCCACAAACAGAATAGACAAACCTTTCTCCTTCCACAATAAAATGCCAATGATATTCAGATCCTAATGACTCCATTGACTCTAATAACTTGCTTTTGAGATCCCCACCTCAATTATTCTGATTTAATATCCTATGAAATGAATTCACAAAACAAAACTCACAGTCAGTGCAGGAAGAATACAAAGACATACTTTTCTCTTGGTATGTGCTTGATGTGTAAATGCCTCTCTTCAAACCTTCTCCCCCCACAATCCTAGGAAGGGAACATGCACATGTGCCTCACTGTACCTTGCTCCCAATAAAGATGGCAGCCATATCCCAGGAACTGTCACTGCCTGATGTCCGCAGCCATTTTCCCATCTGCTGCAAACGCGGGACTAAGAGTTTCTAATTCAGATTTACGAACCGCACAGAGGGTAATTAAAACTTCCCAGTCTAAAGTGACTCATTATCTCCCTGTCTCTGAGGCCACTCTCCCCTTCCCTGTTTGCGTCTCCCACATTCACCAACTTCAGAGTCACATGGCACTGCATCGGCTGAGTTACTGGTGACGTGTCATCCCACTGGCCACGCCCCTTATTCACTCCCATTGTTTGGGTGACCAGCTGGTTCCACTTCGTCCACCGGTCCCACCAATCTTTCCTATTGGTCCGAAGCTTCCATCAATCAGCTGGACCCCATTGTGAGGTCAGTGGTGGGATCCTCCCCCTGTCTGAATCAAACCCAGAAGGTGTATGGATGGTGTCAATCAGGAACAACAAGCAGAAGGTGCTGGGAAAGCTCAGCAGGTCTGGCAGCATCTGGGAACAGAAATCTGTCCAGTGGCCCTTCCTCAGAACCGATGGAGCTGGGAAAATTAGAATCCTGACATTGTGGAAACAGGCCATTCGGCCCAAAAGGTCCACAGCGTCCCTCCGAAGAGTATCCCACCCAGACCCATTCAACTACCCTATTACTCTACATTTCTCCTGACTAATGCACCTAACCTACACATCCCTGAGCATTATGGGAAATTTAGCTTGGCCAATTCAACTAACCTGCAGATCTTTGTACTGCAGCAGATAGGGGTTAAAGAGTCAATAATAGGCAGGGACAGAACCCAAAGAGAGACCAGAACATTTGGAAAGACAAAGGAGTGGATTACGATCTGGCTGGGAGGGTGCATAGCTGTTAATGGAGGGGACAGGAAGCTGTGTCTGGCAGCATCTCAGTGGAGGTGCCAAAAATGGCGACTAATGATCTATGTTCTGCTGCAAAAACAGACCCTGATCTTCCAGATGCCTGCCACTTTAACACACGAACCTGTTCCCTGGCCAACATCTCTGTCTCATGCTTACTGCTGTGTTCCAGTGAAGCCAGAATATTCCAAATTGCCCCGTATTTCAAGGACTGCAATTTTACCTCCCATGTGGTCAATACCATCCACTATCCGCACATCTGCCTTTTAAACCCACACCTCCAACTGCAACAAGGATAGAACACCCCCCCTCAAGTCCTGACCTTCCACCCAGATACTACACATCATCCTCTGCCTTTCCACCACCTACAATCAGACCACACCACCAGATTCTTAAGGGGTTTGACAGATTAAATACTGATGTCTCTGAGGGTAAATACTGAGAGGGGAGTCTGAAACTAAATTCTGAGCCAGTCACAGAATGAAGGGTTCTGCTTTGGATTCGTCAAGTTTAAGTCAACACAGACATGGGTAAGGGGTTTCAGTAGAAATGGAGCTGGGGTGAAGAGGAGATAAGCAACGGTTTAGAGATTGGAATTCCTGGTGTTTGGGATTGTGTAGATGTCTAATCAGAAGGTCAGCTTCGCGTCAGATATAACAGCAGTATTGTGAAGAGTCTAGTTCTGCTGCATAGTTCCCAGTGAGAGGGAGAGGTTCAGCAGGAAGGGAAAGGAATTTGGAAGGCAATGGGTTTAAACATTGCAATGTTTCATTGGAGGAAACTGCACCTAATCGAGTAGTGGGAATTTGGTAAGCAATTCGTTAACTGAGTAACAGTGGAGTAATGGAGAGGGATGATGGGGAGGGAGAGCTGGGCATCGTCAGTGTACATGTGAAACCTAACACGGTGCTTTTGCACAATGTCACCTCCTGGCAGTATGTAGGTGAGACACAGGAGGGGCCAAGGATAGATCCATGACGGACATCAAATGCATGGAATTCAGAAAGGAAAGGGAGTGTGGAGATGGAGCAGGATTTTCCAACAACCTTGAGGTCAAATGTCAGTTTTTCACAGAATGGGAGAGAAGGACATAACCAGAAAAGACAGAACAGGAACAATGTCTGTGAATCAGTGAAGGGGACTGATGTGGAGGAGGAGAAAAGAGAGTTGGAAAGTCTATGGTTTAGTGAGATTAGGGTAAAGGGTCAAGGTGAGCTCTGATAAGGCTGGACATGAGATGAGATTGGAGAAAGATGTAGGTTTGGACAAAAACCGGGAACACCACGTGAGGCAGTTTGGCTCCGTGGGCTAGTGGGAGGGAGGGAAGCAGCAGATCGGATTATCTCAGTCTTAGTGACAGATAAACTCCATGTGCTCCAAACTCTTGTTGTTGGAGAGAAGGATGGCGGAGAGAGGATGATGGACAGTGTTTCACAAAGAAACAAAACCTGGGTAAGTGATATTTAAAGTGAGTGAACAAACCTAATGTCTTTAAATTTTAACCAAAATATTAAACAAATGACTGAAGTCCTGATTCGAATCCCATCTTGGCAGACAGTGGAATCTGAATTTAAGAAAAAATAACTGGAATTAGGAAACTCCTGATCTCCATGGAATCATTGTGAATGGCAGAAAAAACCCTGTCAACCTGACAGTGGCCCAGCCAGCTACTCACTGTATTAATCACGGTAAAGTCTCAACAAAGAAATGAAACTGGGTGGATCACTGAGCATCTAAGAAGGCACCATTTAATACAACCACAGAATCAGCCCTCTCGATGGTGCAATGTCCTCCAGACTAACATCTGGAGTTTGGGGCCAAAATGTGGAGAGCTGTCTCACAGACCAATCAAGGAACAGCCTGACATAGTCATACTCATGAAATCAACCCTTACAGACTTAGACACCACCAGACACCACCAGACACCACCATCACCATCCCAAGATATTGAGATTGTGGTGATGGAAAAGCGCAACAGGTCAGGCAGCATCTGAGGAGAAGGAGAATCGATGTTTCGAGACTAAGTCCTTCATCAGCCTGACCTGCTGTGCTTTTCCAGCACCAGACTCTTGACTCTGATCTCCAGCATCTGCAGTCTTCACTTTCTCCTGAAATCTCTGGATATGTCCTGCCCCACCGGCAGGACAGACCAGGCAGAGGTCGTGGCACAGACATGGAGGATTTGCCCTGGGAGTACTCAGCATTGACTCCGGAGACCAGGAAGTCACACGGCTCCTGCTGATTACCACGTACCATCCTCCCTTGGCTTATGGATCAGTTCTCCTTCATGTTGAACAACATCTGAAGGAAGCACTGAGGAAGTAAAAAGGTGTCAAAGGTCCTCTGGGTACAGGATTTCAATGTTCACAATCGAGACTAACTCTGCAACAGAATTACTGACTGAGCTGGCCAGGTCCTGAAGGACATAGCTGCTCAACTGAGTCTGCAGGGGGTCGTGAGGGATCCAAGAGGGAAAAACATACTTGATCTCATTGTTATGAATTGACCAGCTTCAGATACATCTGTCCATGACAGTATCGGTAAGAGCGACCATCACACATTCGTTTCGGAGACACAAGTCTCTAAAGTTGGGAAAAACCTCCATTGTGTTGAGTGGCACTATCACCGTTCGAAATGGGACAGACTTTGAAGAGATGTAGGATCTCAAACTGGGTATCTCGGAGGCACTGTGGGACATCAACAGCAGCAGAACTGTACTCCAGCACAATCTGCAAAGCTAAGTGATCCTACGTCCAGTGGAACAGATCGGAGCTCTGCAGTTCTGCCACACCCAGTTGTGAACGGTGATGGACAATTAAACAACTCACTGGAGGAAGCATCACAGATATCCCCACCCTTACTGATGGAGGGGCCTCACACACCCATGCACCAGATAAGATGACAGCATTTGCAGCAATCTGCAGCCAGAAGTGTAAAGTGGGATGATCCATCTTAGCCTTCTCCAGTGGTTTCTAACATCACAGATGTGAGTTTTAAGCCAGTTTGGTTCAGTTTGAATAACATCAAGAAATGGTTAAATAGTGCAAAGGCTACGGGCCCTGCCAATATTCTGGCAATAATACTGATAGCTTGTGCTCCAGAACTTGCCACCCACCAAGTCACGTACCACTCCAGCACTGGCATCTACCGACAATGTGAAACATTGCCCAGGCATGTTCAACACAAAAACACAGGGCAATCCAACCCAGCCAATTTCCCTCTATCAGTCCACACTCGATCAGCACTAAAGTGATGGAAAATGTCATCAACAGGGCTACCAAGCAGCAGCTGCTCAGCAACAGTCAGCTGAGTGACACTCATTTTAGGCTCCACCAGGGCCACTCAGCTCCCGATTGTGTTACCGCCCTGATTCCCAACCTGACAACTAACTGAATCCCAGAGGTGAGGTGAGGGTGACAGCCCAGTCCCATTCCAAGATCACTAATTCTAGCTGATTCCACCCTTGTCTCAGCTTATACACCTTCATCCATCTCTGTGTTATCTCCAGACTTCATTATCCAAACATATTCCTGGCCAGCTTCCCACATTCAACCTCCCTGTAATCTCAAGAAAAACTAAATCTCTGGTGCCCAAGTACTCCCTCGTACCAAAACTTGTTGATCCATCAAAAGGCTCCTATTCATAATCAACAACATAGATCCACAGAGATGTACAGCATGGAAACAGACCCTTCAATCCAACCCGTCCATGCTGACCAGATATCCCAACCCAATCTAGTCTCACCTGCCAGCATCCGGCCCACATCCCTCAATTTAAAATTCTCACCCTTGATTTAATTCCTGGTTGTGATCATCCCTAGCTCGCTGCATCAGACAACCTTTGAGACCTCGACCACCCATTCTGTTCGAGACTCCCAATGACCTGTTAATTCATGACTTCACCTGTGTGGCTGCTTTTACAGTTGCCAAAGCAACAAGGTCTGAAATTTGCAGCTAAAACCTCACAGGTCTGCTTTCCTCCTTTAAGACATTCCTCAAAACCTGCTTATTTGGCAATGCTTTTGGTCACCTGACCTAATATCATCAGTCTCTGGCCTTATGTTTAAAATTCTCAATAATATTTTTGTGGAATTATAAGCATGATAATAAAAATATGAACTGTTGTTGATTTGGACATTATCTTCAGATCTTTACTGTTGCTGAATGAATATTCTGTAATGTCTCTTAACCAACCACATTGAGGGAGTACCTTCACCACACAAACTGCAGCTGTACATGAAAGTCAAACATCACCCTCTCCCAGGCAACAGGGATTTGGCATTTATCACTGGTATCTGTGGAAGGAGAAACACAGTTGATGTTTCAGGGAGAGCAAAATGGATTACAGGGAATGAAAACGGTGCAGAATGAGATAGTCAGAAATGGAAGGAAGATACACTTGCTTATTGGAAAAAGGAATTCTTGACTGTTAAAGATTTTCCAGAAAATATTGATAAGCAGCACATGGTCAGGGGCTGGGTGGCAGTGAAAAATTAACTTACAGAAATGTTTGTAAAAATAATAGTTATTATTTTTATACCAAACAGACCAAAAATACACCCTTTGGTATTTTATATTATTAAAATACCAAACAGACCAAAAATACACCCATTGTTCGAGATTGAGGAAGCTAGATATTGACAAAGTGGTCATGAGGGAGCCCAGAGATGAGGCAGAGCAGTATAAGCTGTTATGATCCCACAGTCATAGAGATGTATAGCACCGACACAGACCCTTTGGTCTAACTCATCCATGCCAAGCAGGTATCCGAACCTAGTCTATTCCCATTAGCCAGCACTTGGCCCATATCCCTGTAAATGCTTCCTAATCATATCATGTGCCTATTTAGATGCCTTTAACATGTTTTAATTGTACTAGCCTCTACCACTTCCTCTGCAACTCATTCCACCCACTGCATGAAAGAGTTGTCCTTTAGGGCCCTTTGAAATTTTATCTGTTCACCCTAAAGCAATGCCCTGTACTTCTGGACACCACCACTCCAGGGAAAACACCTTGTTCATTTACCCTATCCATGCCCCTCATGATTGTATAAACCTCCATAACATCACCACTCAGCGGAAAACAGCCCCAGCCTTTTACGCCTCACCCTGTAGCTCAAATCCTCCAACCCTAACAACATCCTTGTAAGTCCTTTTTGAAACCTTTCAAGTATCACAGCACCCTTCTGATAGGAGGCAGGCCAGAACTGCACACAATATTCCAAAAGTGGCCTAACGAATGTCCTGTACAGCAACATGACCTCCCACATCCAATACTCAATGCTCTAACGAAAGAAAGAAAATATACTGAACACCTTCTTCATAATCCTATCTACCTGCAACTTGACTTGCAAGGACTATGATCCTGCAGTCCAAGGTCTCTTTGTTGCGCAAACGTCTTCAGGGCCTTGCCATTCAGTGTACAAGTCCTGCCCTGATTTGCTTTTCCAAAATGCAGCACCTCACATTTCTCTAAATGAAACCCCATCTGATGAATATCTCATTGTAATCTGAGGTAACCTTCTTCATTATCCACAATACCTCCAATTTTGTATGACCTGCAAACTCATTTATGATACCAAATCATTTAAATGAATGATGAAACAAATCCCGAAATAAACATCCATTTCTCGGAGTTTGAATGTGCTCTGTGTAAATCCTCCCCAATGACTCTGTACCAGAGAAAGGCTGCACATGCGCCTGGCTGCACCTTGCCCCCTACAAAGCTGGCGGCTCCACACGTGTCCAGTGAATTTTTGCCCCAAATAAAGATGGCGGCGCGCACCCATGCCTGCAGCCACACTGAGGCAATTCACCGTTTACTGAAAACAAGAGACTGGGACGTGTTTTCCGACGTGCACAGTTTGTTTGTAAAACCTCTCCGCTCCTACAGAATCGCTCTCACCTCCTGCGGTTCCACAGACAGCCTTGATGATTTTTGTGGGTACCCATTCTCTGCCTGCTTACTCATTTGTCCTGAATGTTTTTGTACAATCACTTTGGATTCTCCTTAAACCTATTTCCTAAAGCTATCTCATGTCCCCTTTTTGCCCTCCTGGTTTACCTCGAGTCTCCTCCTACTGCCCCTATACTCCTCTAGGGATTCACACAAAAACAGCTCTCTGTACCTGCCATATGCCTCCTTCATTTTCTTGACCAGGCCCTCAATTTCTTCCGATAGACAGCATTCCCTACACCTTCCAGCCTTGGCCTTAACAGGAACATACTGTCTTTGTACTCTTGTTGTCGCAGGCCTATGGAAGCAATGGCAGATGAGGACAGAGATGCGATCATTCCCAGTAAAGAGGTAATATTGGGAAAGTTAACAGCCTAAAGGTAGATGGGTCTCCTGGCTCTAATGGATTGCATCCCAGGGAGTAAAGTAGATGGCGGGGGTAGTGGTTGGAGGGGGTGGTGAATAACAAATAGACTTGTGATAATTCACTTAAAATTTGTTGGATTCTGGGATGGTTTTGAAAGACTGGAAGCTGCAAATGTGGTGCCACTATTTTTCAAAAAGGACCGGTTAGCTTAACTTCTGAGGGGAGAAAATGCTTGAATCTCTTAAGGAAGTAGTGGTGAGTTATCTGGGTAGAAATTGTCTCATTTTGCAAAAACAGCATGGATTCATGAAAGGCAGGTCACGTTTAAGGTTTTACTGGTATTATTTGAGGATACAATGAGCGCATTGGACAAAGTGGACTTGGTGGATGTGGTGTATCTGGATTTCCAGAAGGTATTCGATAAGTTGCCACACAAAAGGCTGCTGTATAAGGTAAAGATGCACAGCCTGAGACCCGGGTTCAATTCCCGCCTCAGGCGACTGACTGTGTGGAGTTTGCACATTCTCCCCGTGTCTGCATGGGTTTCCTCCGGGTGCTCCGGTTTCCTCCCACAGTCCAAAGATGTGCAGGCCAGGTGAATTGGCTATGCTAAATTGCCCATAGTGTTAGGTAAGGTGTAGATATAGATGTAGGGGTATGGGTGGGTTACGCTTCGGCGGGGCGGTTTGGACTTGTTGGGCCGAAGGGCCTGTTTCCACACTGTAAGTAATCTAATCTAATCTAATCTAATTATGGGTAATGTATTATCATTGATACAGGATCGGTTAACCAACAAAAAATAAAGAATGGGGATAAATGGGTGTTTGGATTAGTGTTGGCACTACAACTGTTTGCAATTTACACAAATGTTTTGGAGTTGAGGACCAAGTGTACGGTGTCAGAGTTCATATTTGATACAAAGATGAGGTAGAGCAATGTCTGCAGAGGCCACTGTCAGTCTGCACAGGGATACAGATAGGTTAAGTGAGTAGGTAAGGGTCTGGCAGATGGATGACAATGTTGGGATATGTGAGGTCATCCATTTTGGTCAGACTAACAGCTAACTGATGAAATGGTGAAAACATGCAGCAGGCTGCTGTGCAGAGGGAGCTGGGTGTCCTTGTGCATGAATCACAGGAAGTTGGTTTGCAGGTGCAGCAGGTAATTAAGGCAGTGAAGGGAATATTGTCCTTCATTGCTAGAGGGATGGTTATGCTGCAGCTGTACAGGGTGCTGGGGAGGCCACACCTGGAGTACTGTGTACAGGTTTGGTCCCCTTACATTAGCAAGGATGTACTGGCACTGGAGGGAGTACAGAAGAGGTTCACTAGTTTGAGTTGGGAGTTGAGAGAATTGGTATATGTGGAGAGATTGAGAAAACTGGTTTGACAGTCATTGTAATTTAGAAGAATAGGAGGTTGGAGAGGAAAAAATAAAATTATGAAGGGAGTGGATAAGCTTGGAGCAGGGAGGCTATTTCCTCTGGGGGCGGGTCAAACTAGAGCATAACCTTAAAATAAGGGGGAGCAGGTTTAGGACTGAGTTCAGGAGGAGCTTCTTCAGCTAAAGGGTTGTGCATCTGTGGAATTCCCTGCCGAGTGCAGCATTTGACGTTATCAACTTGAATGCCTTTAAGGGAAAAGGTAGATTTGTGAACAGGAAAAGAATTAAGGGTTATGGTGAGAGAGCAGGAATGTGGAGCTGAGACCATGAAAAGCTCAGGCCTGATCTTATTGAATGGCAGAGCAGGCTTGAGGGGATAGATGAAAGTTCTTGCCTTGTGCCATCAAAATTGGCCTTTGTCCAATTCAGAACCTTAACGTTTAGATCTGGTGTATTATTTTCTGTAACAGCTGAAGAACCCGAGGCACTACGGAGGTAGTGCCTCCCACCCGCCCTCCTCCTCTAACCTAATAATAAGATCCGTTGTGGTAAGGAGGTAAGTGCCGAATTTTGCTTGTTGTATTCTTTAGACCCAGTTTTTTGTTTAAAATTAAGGTTAGCTTTAGAGGGATGGCAGTGAAGGCAGTGCAATGTTCCTCCTGCAACATGTATGAGGTGAGGGATGCCATGGACGTCCCTGCTGATTACACTTGCAGGAAGTGCACCCATCTCCAGCTCCTCCAAGACCGTGTTAGGGAACTGGAGCTGGAGTTGGATGAACTTCGGATCATTCGGGAGGCAGAGGGGGTCATAGATCGGAGCTATAGGGAAGTAGTAACTCCAAAGATGGCAGATAGATGGGTGACAGTGAGGGGGACTGGGAGGAAGCAGCCAGTGCAGGGACCCCCTGTGGTCGTTCCCCTCAAGAACAAGTATACCGTTTTGGATACTTGTGGGGGGGACGACTTACCAGGGGTAAGCAATGGGGTTCAGGCCTCTGGCACGGAGCCTGTCCCCGCTACTCAGAAGGGAAGGGTGGAGAAGAGCAGAGCAATAATAATTGGGGACTCGATAGTTCGGGGCACAGATAGGCGGTTTTGTGGGAACGAGAGAGACTCACGTTTGGTATGTTGCCTCCCAGGTGCAAGGGTACGTGATGTCTCTGATCGTGTTTTCCGGGTCCTTAAGGGGGAGGGGGAGCAGCCTGAAGTCGTGGTCCATATTGGCACCAATGACATAGGTAGGAGGAGTGCTGAGGATGTTAGATAGGCTTTTAGGGAGCTAGGTTGGAAGCTCAGAGTTAGAACGAACAGAGTTGTTGTCTCTGGTTTGTTACCCGTGCCACGTGAGAGAGAGTCGAGGAATAGGGAGAGAGAAGAGTTAAATGCGTGGCTACAGGGATGGTGCAGGAGGGAGGGATTTCGGTACTTGGATAACTGGGGTTCTTTCTGGGGAAGGTGGGACCTCTATAAACAGGATGGTCTGCACCTGAACCTGAGGGGCACCAGTATCCTTGGGGGGAGGTTTGCTAGTGCTCTTGGGGGGGGTTTAAACTAACTCTGCAGGGGCATGGGAACCCAGACTGTAGCGTTAGGGTGCAGGACCTGGAGTGTAGGGAGGTTAGGAATATGGCATCAATCTTAAAGGAGGGTGCCTGTAAACAGAAGAGTGGCTTGAAGTGTGTATACTTTAATGCCAGAAGTATACGAAATAAGGTAGGTGAACTCGCAGCGTGGGTTGGTACCTGGGACTTCGATGTTGTGGCTATTACGGAGACGTGGCTAGATCAGGGACAGGATTGGCTGTTGCAGGTTCCAGGGTTTAAATGTTTTAGTCGGGTCAGAGGTGGGGGCAAAAGAGGGGGGGGTGTGGCTTTGCTTGTCAAAGATAGTATTACAGCGGTGGAAAGGAAGATGGACGAAGATTTGCCATCTGAGGTAGTTTGGGTTGAGGTTAGGAACAGGAGAGGTGAGGTCACCCTGTTAGGAGTCTTTTACAGGCCTCCTAATAGTCCTAGAATCGTTGAAGAAAGGATTGCGAAGATGATTCAGGAGAAGAGTGACAGTAATAGGGTGATTGTTATGGGAGACTTTAACTTTCCTGATATTGATTGGGAAAGCTATAGCTCAAGTTCGTTAGATGGGTCAGTGTTTGTGCAATGTGTGCAGGAGAGTTTCCTGACACAATATGTAGATAAGCCAACACGAGGTGAGGCCATACTGGATTTGGTTCTGGGTAACGAACCAGGCCAGGTATTAGAACTAGAGGTAGGTGAGCACTTTGGGGACAGTGACCACAATTCGGTGATTTTTACTCCAGTGATGGAGAGGGATAAGTGTGTACTACAGGGCAAGAGTTATAGCTGGGGGCAGGGAAATTATGATGCGTTGAGGCATGACTTAGGATGTGTGGATTGGAAAAGTAGATTCCAAGGCAAGAGCGTAATTGATATGTGGAACTTGTTCAAGGAGCAACTATTGAGTGTCCTTGATAAATACGTACCTATCAGGCAGGGAGGAAAGGGTCGTGTGAGGGAGCCGTGGTTTAATAAGGAGTTGGAATCCCTTGTTAAATGGAAGAGGGCGGCCTTTGTAAAGATGAGGCGTGAAGGTTCAATAGGGGCAATTGAGAGTTATAAGGTAGCCCGGAAGGACCTGAAGAGAGAGCTAAGAGCAGCGAGGAGGGGACATGAAAGGTCCTTAGTTGGTAGGATGAGGGAAAACCCTAAGGCTTTCTATAGGTATGTTAGGAATAAAAGAATGACTAGGGAAGGAATAGGTCCAATCAAGGATAGTAATGGGAAGTTGCGTGTGGAGGCTGAAGAGATTGGGGAGGCGCTGAATGAATACTTTTCGTCAGTATTCACTCAGGAACAGGACATTGTTGTCGATATGAATACTGAGGCACGAATAAGTAGAATGGATGGCTTTGAGATATGTAGAGAAGAGGTGTTGGAAATTCTGGCAAGGGTGAAAATAGATAAGTCCCCTGGGCCTGATGGCATTTATCCTAGGATTCTCTGGGAAGCAAGGGAGGAGATTGCAGAGCCATTGGCCTTGATTTTTGTGTCCTCTTTGTCGACAGGAGTAGTGCCAGAGGACTGGAGGCTAGCAAACGTGGTTCCCTTGTTCAAGAAGGGGAGTAGGGATAATCCTAGTAACTATAGGCCAGTGAGTCTCACTTCTGTTGTGGGCAAAGTCTTAGAGAGAATTGTAAGGGATAGGATTTATGCACATCTGGATAAGAATGATATGATCAAGGATAGTCAGCATGGTTTTGTGAAGGGCAGGTCGTGCCTCACAAACCTTATTGAATTCTTTGAGAAGGTGACTAAGGAGGTAGATGAGGGGAAAGCGGTAGATGTGGTATATATGGATTTTAGTAAGGCGTTTGATAAGGTCCCCCATGGTAGGCTACTGCAGAAAATATAGAGATATGGCATTGAGGGTGAGTTGGAGGTTTGGATTAGGAATTGGCTCTCTGGAAGAAGACAGAGGGTAGTAGTTGATGGCAAAGGTTCATCTTGGAGTGCCGTCACTAGCGGTGTTCCGCAAGGATCTGTTTTGGGACCATTGCTGTTTGTCATTTTTATAAATGACCTGGAGGAAGGGTTAGAAGGTTGGGTGAGCAAGTTTGCGGATGATACGAAAGTCGGAGGAGTTGTAGACAGTGAGGAAGGATATGGCAGGTTACAGCGGGATATAGAGAAGCTGCAGAGCTGGGCAGAAAGGTGGCAAATGGAGTTCAATGTAGCTAAGTGTGAAGTGATTCACTTTGGTAAGAGTAATAAAAAGATGGATTACTGTGCTAATGGTAGACTACTTGGTAGTGTGGAAGAGCAGAGGGATCTTGGTGTCCATGTACACAGATCTCTGAAAGTTGCCACCCAGGTAAATAGTGCAGTGAAGAAGGCATATGGCGTACTGGCTTTTATTGGTAGAGGAATTGAGTTCCGGAGTCCTGAGGTCATGCTGCAGTTGTATAAGACTCTGGTGCGGCCGCATCTGGAATATTGTGTGCAGTTTTGGTCGCCATACTATAGGAAGGATGTGGAGGCACTGGAACGGGTGCAGAGGAAGTTTACCAGGATGTTGCCTGGTATGGTAGGAAAATCCTATGAGGAAAGGCTGAGGCACTTGGGGTTGTTTTCATTGGAGAAAAGAAGGTTTAGGGGTGATTTGATAGAGGTGTACAAGATGATTAGGGGGTTAGATAGGGTTGACAGTGAGAACCTTTTTCCACGTATGGAGTCAGCTATTACAAGGGGGCATAGCTTTAAATTAAGGGGGGGTAGATATAGGACTGATGTTAGGGGTAGGTTCTTCACTCAGCGAGTCGTAAGTTCATGGAACGCCCTGCCAGTAGCAGTAGTGGACTCTCCCTCTTTATGGGTATTTAAACGGGCATTGGATAGGTATATGGAGGATAGTGGGTTAGTGTAGGTTAGGTGGGCTTTGATCGGCGCAACATCGAGGGCTGAAGGGCCTTTACTGTGCTGTATTCTTCTATGTTCTATGTTCTATATTTTAAAACTAGTAGAAATGTCAGAATTCCAAACTGTGTTTTCAGGTCATTCAGCCCATCATATTACTACTGACCCTGAGAGCCTCCAAACTTCCCCCTATAACATTGCATTTCCCAAGGCCACCCAACCTACACATCCCTGAACATTATGGGTAATTCAGCCTGCATAATCCCCCCAACGTGCACATCCCACAACACTGTGGGCAATTCAGCCTGGATAATCCAACCTACCCTACACATCTTTGGACTGTGGGAGGAAACCAGAGGACCCAGACGAGATCCATGCAGAAATCCCCAATAAGGTGATCACCCCTTTCTTATTTCCCAGTTCCACCTAAATACCTTCACTGGGCGTACTCCCAGGAATATCCTCCCTAAGCAAAAACATAATGCTGTCTCGAATCAAAAATGCCACTCCCCCTCCTTCCTTCTCCCCCTTTCTATTCTTCCTATAGAATCCATACCCTGGAACATTAAGCTGCCAGTCCTATCCATCCCTGAGTGATGCCTCTGTAATTGCTATAATATCCCAGTGCCATGTTCAAAACCATACCCTGAGCTCATCTGCTTTCCCTGTCAGGCCTCTTCTATTGAAGTAAATGCAGTGCAACTGCTCAGTCCGACTTCATTCTGTGCCTTGCCTTTGCCTGCCTTGACTATTTGACTTCTGAACTGTACCAGCCACAGACATATCTCTTTACTCACTATCTTCTTGGGTTTACACCCACTCCCTCACTGGTTTAATGCCTCCCGAGTATCACCAGCAAGTCTCCCTGCCTCGATATTAGACACCTTCCAATTCAGGTACAATCCATCCTTCTTATGAAGGTCAACTCTACTCCAGGAGATCACAACGATCCAAAAAACGTGAATCCTTTTCCCCTGCACCAGCTCCTTAGCCACTCATTAAGCACCTCCTCCTCCTCCTCTGTAATATGGACATTTTTCAAGATGTCACCATTTATTTCCCCACATTCTATATCTCCCATATACTTCTTCACAGTAAACACTGATGCAAAATACTTGTTTCCTATCTCGCTCATCGCCTGCAGCTCCACACAATGGCTGCCTTGCTGATCTTTGAGGGTCTCTATTTTCTCCCTAGTTAGCCTTTTGTTCCTCATGTATTTACAAAAGCCCTTTGGATTATCCTTAACCCGATGCGCCAAAGCTATCTCACGCCCCTTTTTTCCCTCCTGATTTCCCTTTTAATTATATTCGAAAATTTTTTGGATTGGAATAAATGCAAAATATAACATCCTGACAAAACAAACGAAGGTAGGACTTACACTCAATAAAAGTAGGGCCTTGAGCAGTGATGTGGGAACAAAGAGACTGAGAGCTTCACGTCTTTGAAGTTTGTGTTCCATGTAGACAGGGTGGTGAAGAAGGTGCTTTGCTTAGCACACCTACCTTCATTGTTCAGACCTTTGAGTCCAGGAGTTGGGACGTTATGTTGAGGATGTACAGGACGTTGGGGAGGCCTCTTCTGGAATACTCTGTCCAGTTCTGGTTGTGCTGTTATAGGAAGGATATTATTAAATTGGAGCAGGTTCAGAAGAGATTTACCAGCATGTTGCCATGAATGGAGGGATTGTGTTCTAAGGAGAGGCTGGATAGGCTGGGAATTTTTTTCACTGGCGTGCACGAGTTAAGGGGTGACCTTAACTGAGGTTTACAAAATCAGAAAGAGTGTAGATAAGGTGAATAGCCAGGAGAGAGGGGGATTCAAAACTCGGGTGCATTCGTTTTGAGAAGAAATGAGAAAGATTTGAGGGGAAAGACATTAGGGTTTTTAAAAAAAAATTTACACACTGGAATGAACTTCCAGAGAAAGTGGTAGCTGTGAATACAATTACAATATTTAAAAGACCTTAAATATTTGGATGGATGTGGACCAAGCGGAGGCAGGTACAATTAGTTCAGTTTGGAATTATGGTCGGCATGGACTGGTTGGACCACAGGGCCTGTTTCCTTGCTGTATAACATTATGACTCGAATCCTCACTAACTCTAAATTCCTCCATCCTCACAACTCTCCCAATCACTGTCACCTCATCCAGCCTCACAACTCTTCCTTATTTATAGAATTCCTCACCAGCCACAGAACGCTCCCTATCTCATGTCCTCCAGTTTCTCAAATCTCTGCGATATGTGCCTTTCTTTAGTTCCAGCCTTGAGGATGCCCTCATTCACTCCGATTGGTTGGAGGACAAACTGGTACGACCGGGTCCTCTAGTACTACCCTCTGCCCCATTGGCCTGCGCTGACATCAATCATCGGGGCCCATTGTGAGGTGAGTGGTGGGATCCTCCCTCTCTCTGCCCTGGGATGAGCTTCAACATTCACAGTCAATGGGGCAGTATCACAGAGCACAGGGGCTGGGGCTATTCGGCCCATTTGGGATGTACCCTCTCCCTCTGGAGATGCTGCAAATCTGTCCCAATTCCCTTCCCATTTGCCCATAGACCCCCAAATCTTCCCTTAAAAAGTAAAATTCCAAATCTGTTTATGAATAACTGCTGAGTCTGTCTCCAGCTGCCATTCAGACTGTTCCAGATACTCAGAACTTACTGAATAAAATAATGTTCACATATTCACATTATTTGCCAGTTACCTGAAAATAGTTACTCAAATTGTGACATTGTTAACAATTCCCCTCTCTCTGCAGATTAGATATCCTAGAAACAAATTTGCACCTGGTCAAAGTCACTGCTTAACCTTCTCAGCTCCAAGGACAATTATCTGTGCTTCTGCTAGCTCTCCACAAAAGAGGAACACATCTTATTTTCATTTATTAGTGTCATAGAGATGTACAGCACAGAAACAGACCTTTGGTCCAATTGGTCCATGACAACGAGGAATCCTCAACAAATGGAACCCCATTTGCCAGCTATTGGTCCGTATCATTGGAAACTCTTCCTATTCACGTACCCAATCGGATGCCTTTCAAATGTTGTAAATGTATCAGCCTCCACTACTTCATCTGGCAGCTCATTCCACACATACACCACACACAGCTTGAAAACTTTGCCCCTTAGATCCGTTTTTAATCTTTGCCCTCTCAACATAAGCCCATGTGATCTTGTTTTGAACCCACATAACTTGGGGGAAAAGACCCTGGCTGTTCACCTTATCCATGCCCTTCATGATTTTATAAATCTCCATGAAGTCACCTCTCAGTCTTTGACTCTCCAGGGAAATTACCCCTAGCCTATTCACCCTCTCCCTGCAGCCCCAATCCTCTAACCCGAGCATCGTCTTTGTAAATCTTGTCTGAACTCTTTCAAGATTCACAATATCCTTTCCAGAACAGGGAATTTCAAACTTAAAACATATTTCCTGAAATGGCTTAATCAATGTCCTGTCCAACCACAATTTGACGTCCCAGCTTCTGTACTCAATGCATTGACCAATAAATATAAGCATACCAAACACCACCTTCACTAGTCTGCCGACCTGCGACTCTACTTTCAAGGAACAATGAACCTGCACTCCATGGTCTCTATGTTCAGCAACATTCCCAAGTACTTTACCATGAAGTGTACAAGTCCTGCTCTGATTTGCCTTTCCAAAATCCAACAGCTTACATTTGTCTAAATTGAATCCAGTCTGCCATTCCTTGCTCCAATGGCCCATCTGGTCAAGATACTGTTGCATTCTGAACTAACCTTCTTCATTGTCCAATACAACTCCAATTTTGGTGTCTTCTGAAAACCCAATGCCGATATCTCATATTTTCACATCCAATTCACTTATTTAAGGACCCAATATCCATTCCTGCAGCACTCTGCTGCTCATAGGCCTCCAGTCCGCAAAGCAACCCTCCACCACCACCCTCTGCCTCCTACCTTCAAGCCAGTTTTGTATCCAAATGTCTGGTTCTCCCAACAGTTTATGTTATCTAACTTTGCTAACCAGTCTGCTTTGTGGAACATCGTTCAGTGTCAATATAGACAACGTCCACAGTCTGCCTTCATCAATCATCTTTGTCACATCTTCAAAAAAACCTCAATCAAGTCAGAGAGAGAGAATTCCCACACACAAAGTCATGTTGACTATCCCTAATCAATCCTCTTCTTTCCAAATACATGTAAATCCTGTCCCTCAGAATCCCTTCCACCAACTTACCTACCACTGACGTTAGGTTGACTGTTCTCTTGTTCCCTGGCCTTTCCTTACCACCTTTTTTAAATAATGGCACCCATCTTCCAGCACCTCACCTGTCACAAACAATGGTATAAATACCTCAGGGAGGGGCACTGCCACCACCTTCCTAGCTTTCCACAAATTTCTGGGATACACCTGATCAGGTCCCAGGGATTTATCCACCTTGCTACTATTTAAGACTTCCAGTACTTCCTACTCTGTAATATAGACACTTTTCAAGTTATCACTATTTATTTCTCCAAACTCTCCAGAATAGAATAGCATAGTATTTCTCCCACCTCCTGTTGTTCCATAGATGCCCTTGTTGATCATTAAGGGGTCCTATTCTGTGTCTGGTTATTATTTTATCCTTAATGTATTTGTAGAATCTCTTTGGATTCTCCTTAAACTATTTCCTAGAGATATTTCAAGTCCCCTTTTTGCTCTCCTGATTACTCTCGAGTATATTCCTGTAAAACGTGATCCTGTACTCCCAATTCCTCCGCCTCTGCCATATCTGCTCCCAGGAGAAGCAATTCCACTCCAGGACATCCCAGAAAGGTTTCCTCTTTCAAGGACCGCATTTACCTCCCATTTGATCAACAATGCACTCCAACGCATATCCTCCACTTCCTGTACCTCCGCCTTCCCCCCACCCCTCCAACCACAATAAGAATATAATCCCCCACTCCTCACCTGCCACCCATTAATCTCCATTAACCTCTGCTATGACCGCTACCTACAGTCAGACCCCACTACCAGGGATATATCTCCCTCTCCAGCCCTTTCTATCTTCCGCAGAGACCATGGGATCTTTGGTGCTGATGTGCTGCCCCATGGATATCTCAGTCACTCACCCTGCCAAATGGCCTAGCGAGATTATCACTAGATGGATAATCCAGACACCCAGATAACGTTCTGGGGCCCAGGGTTTGGATCCCGTCATGGCAGACAGTGGACTGTGAATTCAATAAAAATTTGGAATTAAGAATCTATTAAATACCATGAATCCATTGTTGATTATTGCAAAAAATAACCTCATCAGATTCACCAATATCCTTCAGGGAAGGAATCTGCCATCCTTACCTGGTCTGGCCTACATGTGACTCCAGACCCACAGCAATGACTCTTTACTGCCCTTTGGGCCCAGCCAGTGACACCCTCATCCTGTGAATGAATAACAAAGAAGGTCAAGTCTTGTACCCAACCATACTGTTCTTACAGATAAGTGATCTCTTCGTAAATTTGCTTCTCAACTCCCTGCTGACTATTGGGGAAGTGGGGGGGGGGGGGGGGGGGTCAATAGTACCATCCCAATAAGGAGATCATCCCTTTCTTATTTCTCAGTTCCACCTGTATAACCTGCCTGGATGTACTCCCAGGAATACCCTCTTGAAGCCCAGCTGTGATGTTATCCCTTATCAAAAATTCCTCTCCCCCTGCTCTGTTGCCCCCTTTCTATCTTTGTTATAGCATCTATACAGTGAAACATTAAGCTGCTGGTCCTATCCATCATTAAGTCATGCTTCTGTAATTGCTATAATACCCCAGTGCGATGTTCAAAACCATCCCCCTGAGCTCCTCTGCCTGACCTATCGGGCCTCCTGCATTGAAATAAATGCAGTGTAGCTGCTCATTCTGTGCCTTGCCCTTGTCTGCCTTGACTGTTTGACATCTGAACTGTACCAGCGTCGGACTGAGCTCTTCCCTCACTCTCTCTCTCTGGGTTTACCCACATACCTTCACTGGTTTAATGCCTCCTGAATAGCACTAGCAACTGTTCCCTTCCAGTGCCAGTGCAATCCAACCTTCTGATGGAGGTCAATTCTACCCCACAAGAGATTCCAATGATCCAACAATGTGAACTCTTCTATTCCTATGTCATTGACAACAATAAACAACAGCCTCCCCTCAAAATGGTTATTCTCCCCTTTAAGAATATTCTGCTCCCTCTCTGAAACATCCTTATACAAAAATTACACATTCGAATAATAAACCTTACACTCATCAGGTCAGCATAAAAGGATTACAGGACACATTGAAGGTTTGGGGAGACCTTTTGAGAGAATGCGATGATTCAAAGGAGAATATTTAAGCAGCAAATGGGATTGATCTGGAACACAATACTCACACACACAATGTGAATATCCAGATCCTGATATACTGAGTAATTCAATCAGAGTTTAGCAGAATATTTACTGAGATTACCATCTGAATGTCCACCTGTAATATCCCTTAATACAAGTTTATAAAATCTGTCACTATCAGTTCAAGTTAGAAACTCACACCATCCCCTCCTTGTGGCCCAGGATTACTGTACATATTACCCTTGAGGACATCAGCTGTCAACTCAGGGGGAAATCTGTGGGTTTCTAGGAGATTCCAACTTGAGATCTCATGTGACTGAACACAGCAGTTCTTTGACACATTGGAGAAAATGATCCAAGGGTCAGTGAGATATGGGGAACAAGAATGACTTTCTTTTCTTTCATTCCGTGCTGCCGCTCTGCCTCATCAATAAGACATGGGTGTGAAAGGCTAATGCCTAACGATGGGCAAGTTGTCTCCATCCTGACCAATGGGTAGGAAGATCCTCCCAATCACTCCAAAGCGTATCCCTAAAAAGATAGCAACTCTTTCTGCTTCCCACTGCCCAGGGCTCCCAGTAAATGTTTGTAAGAATGGGATGGGGGGGGGGGGAGGAGAGGAATATCTCCTAGAAAAGGCATAACTGTAAAGGTCTAAGAGAATTATGAAGAGAGAGAGAGATGCACAGGAGAAGGAGGTAACAAGTTGCCAGATGGGGTGTAACTCGGGAAAATGGGAAGTTGCTCATTTTGGAGGAGATAATAAAAGAACAAAGTACTATTTAAATGGTGGAAACTGTAGAAAGCTGAACCACAAAGGGACCAGGGGTAATTGTTCAGGAAACACAGAAAGCTACCACACAGTTACAATAGGGAATCAGGAAGGGGAATCGAATGTTTTGTTTCAAAGGTTTTCAGTATTAGAGTTTGCGTCTCTACCTGAGAGTAACGTGTGACTGTGCTGGTGAGACCACCATATCTGCAGGAATGAGAGCAGATTTGGTCCCTTTAGAGAAGGAAATGTGTCACTTTATTGGAGGCATTTCAGGGAAGATTCAATGAGATGATCCCTGGTTTGGAGGGATTATCATTTAAATAAAGGCTGAAAAGGTTGGGACTCTACTCACTGGATTTTGGAGAAAGAGAGGTGATCTCATTGAGACAGATGGGATTCTTAAGGGGTTTGACAAGATAAATACTGAGAGGATGTGTCCGAGGGTAAATACTGAGAGGGGAGTCTGAAACAAGATTCTGAGTTACAGAATCAAGAGTTCTGTCTTGGATTCAAGTTATGGAGAGAGATAGGTGCGCACAACAAGGAAGATTTTACAATTGGTGGAAGGGAAATTACGATGCTGTAAGACAGGATTTGAGAAGCATACGTTGGGAGCATAGGCTGTCAGGGAAGGATGTGGTGGAAATGTGGAACTTTTTCAAGGAGCAGATACGACGTGTCCTTGATATGTATGTACCTATCAGGCAGGAAAGAAATGGTCGTGTGAGGGAGCCTTGGTTGACGAGGGAGGTTGAATGTCTAGTAAAGAGGAAGAAGGAGGCTTACATAAGGTTGAGGAAACAAAGTTCAGACAGAGCAGTGGAGGGATACAGGATAGCCAGAAGGGACCTGAAGAAAGGGATTAGGAGAGCTAAGAGAGGGCATGAAAAATCCCTGGTGGATAGGATCAAGGATAACCCCAAGGCATTCTATGCGTATGTGAGAAACCTGAGAATGACGAGAACGAGGGTAGGTCCGATCAAGGACAGTGGTGGGAGACTGTGTATTGAGTCGGAAGAGATAGGAGAGGTCTTGAACAAGTACTTCTCTTCAGTATTTACGAACGAGAGGGACCGTATTGTTGAAGAGGTGAGTGTGAAACAGACTGATAAGCTAGAAGAGATACCTGTTAGGAAGGAAGATGTGTTGGACATTTTGAACAACTTGAGGATAGACAAGTCCCCCGGCCCTGACGGGATATATCCTAGGATTATGTGGGAAGCAAGAGAGGAAATTGCAGTACCGTTGGCAATGATCTTCTCGTCTTCACTGGCAACGGGGGTGGTACCAGGGGACTGGAGAGTAGCGAATGTTGTGCCCCTGTTCAAAAAAGGGAAGAGGGATAACCCCGGGAATTACAGGCCAGTTAGTCTTACTTCTGTGGTAGGCAAAGTAATGGAAAGGGTACTGAGGGATAGGATTTACGAGTATCTGGAAAGACACTGCTTGATTAGGGACAGCCAGCACGGATGTGTGAAGGGTAGGTCTTGCGTTACAAGTCTTATTGAATTCTTCGAGGAGGTGAACAAGCATGTGGATGAGGGAAGAGCAGTGGATGTAGTGTACATGGATTTTAGTAAGGCATTTAGATTAGATTAGATTAGATTACTTACAGTGTGGAAACAGGCCCTTCGGCCCAACAAGTCCACACCGCCCCGCCGAAGCGCAACCCACCCATACCCCTACATCTACCCCATACCTAACACTACAGGCAATTTAGCATGGCCAATTCACCTGACCTGCACATCTTTGGACTGTGGGAGGAAACCGGAGCACTCGGAAGAAACCCATGCAGACACGGGGAGAATGTGCAAACTCCACACAGTCAGTCGCCTGAGGGAGGAATTGAACCCAGCACCAGGTCTCTGGTGCTGTGAGGCAGCAGTGCTAACCACTGTGCCACCGTGCCGCCCCATGATAAGGTTCCCCATGGTAGGCTTATGCGGAAAGTCAGGAGGCATGGGATAGAGAGAAATTTGGCCAATTGGATAGAAAACTGGCTAACCGGTCGAAGGCAGAGAGTGGTGGTAGATGGTAAATATTCAGCCTGGAGCCCAGTTACAAGTGGAGTTCCGCAGGGTTCAGTTCTGGGTCCTCTGCTGTTTGTAATTTTTATTAATGACTTAGATGAGGGAGTCGAAGGGTGGGTCAGTAAATTTGCAGATGATACAAAGATAGGTGGAGTTGTGGACAGTGAGGAGGGCTGTTGTCGGCTGCAGAGGGACTTAGATATGATGCAGAGCTGGGCTGAGGAGTGGCAGATGGAGTTCAACCCTGCCAAGTGTGAGGTTGTCCATTTCGGAAGAACAAATAAGAATGCGGAATACAGGGTTAATGGTAGGGTTCTTAGTCAGGTGGAGGAACAGAGGGATCTTGGGGTCTATGTACATAGATCTTTGAATGTTGCCACTCAGGTGGATAGAGTTTGTAAGAAGGCCTATGGAGTATTATCGTTCATTAGCAGAGGGATTGAATTCAAGAGTCGTGAAGTGATGTTGCAGCTGTACAGGACTTTGGTTAGGCCACAGTTGGAGTACTGTGTGCAGTTTTGGTCGCCTCACTTTAGGAAAGATGTGGAAGCTTTGGAGAGGGTGCAGAGAAGATTTACCAGGATGTTGCCTGGAATGGAGAGTAGGTCGTACGAGGATAGGTTGAGAGTTCTCGGCCTTTTCTCGTTGGAACGGCGAAGGATGAGGGGTGACTTGATAGAGGTTTATAAGATGATCAGAGGAATAGATAGAGTAGACAGTCAGAAACTTTTTCCCCGGGTACAACAGAGTGTTACAAGGGGACATAAATTTAAGGTGAAGGGTGGAAGGTATGGGGAGATGTCAGGGGTGGGCTCTTTACCCAGAGAGTGGTGGGGGCATGGAATGCGCTGCCCGTGGGAGTGGTAGAGTCAGAATCATTGGCGACCTTTAAGCAGCATTTGGATAGGTACATGGATGGGTGCTTAATCTAGGTTAGAAGTTCGGCACAACATCGTGGGCCGAAGGGCCTGTTCTGTGCTGTATTGTTCTATGTTCTATGTTCTACAAGGGAACACAGACGCGGGTAAGGGGTTTCAGTAGCAATGGAGCTGGGGTGAGGTGGAGAAAAGCAACTTTTAAAAGATTGGATTTCCTGGTGCTGTGATTGTGTGGATGTCTGATCAGAAGGTCACCTTGGGGTCAGATAGAACAGCAATATTGTTGAGAGTGTCGTTCTGCCTCAGAGTTCCCAGTGGGAGGGAGGGGCTCAGCAGTAAGGCAATGGGTTTAACCTTGACAATGTTTCATTGGAGGAAATTGCAGCTAATTAAGTAGTGGGAATGTGATAAGCAGTTTGATAACTGAGTAACAGTGGAGTAATGGAGAGGGATGATGGGGAGGGAGAGCTGGGCATCGTCAGTGTACATGTCAAACCTAACACAGTGTTTTTGGATGATATCACCTCCTGGCACTATGTACGTGAGATACAGGAGAGACCAAGGATGGATCATTGAGGGACACCAAATGCAAGGAATTCAGAAAGGAAAAGGAGAGTGGAGATGGAGCAGGGTTTTCCAACAACGGTGAGGTCAAATATTAGTTTTTCACAGAATGGGAGAGAAGGACATAACCAGAAAAGACCAACAGACAGAACAAGGAACAATATCTATAAATTGGCGAGGGGGAGTGATGAGGCGGCAGCAGAGGAAAGAGAGTTGGAAAGTGAGTTTAGCGAGATTAGGGTAAAGGGTCAAGGTGAGCTCTGATAAGGCTTGACAAGAGACTGGAGAAAGATGTAGGTTTAGGACAAAAACCAGGAACACCACGTGAGGCAGTTTGGCTCAGTGGGCTAGTGGGAGGGAGAGAAACAGCAGATCGGATTATCTCAGTCTTAGTGACAGGGAAACCCCATGTGCTCCTCACTCGTTGTTGGAGAGGAGGATGGAGGAGACAGGACGATGGACAGTGTTTTAGAAAGAAACAAAACCAGGGTTAGTGATATTTAAAATGAGTGAACAAACCTGATGTATTTAGCTTTTATCCAGAATATTAAAACAAACGGCTGAAGTCCTGATTCGAATCCCATCTTGGCAGATGGTGGAATCTGAATTCAAGAAAAAGAATAACGTACTAGAAATCTGAACTCCATGAAACCATTGTCAATGGCGAAAAAAATCCTGCCAACCTGACAGCGGCCCAGCCAGCTACTCACTGTACTAATCACTGCAAAGTCTCAACACAGGAATGAAACTGGATGGACCAGTTGGCAACTAACACGGTACCAGAAATTACAACCACAGAATCAGCTCTCTCGATGGTGCAACGTCCTCCTCACTAACCTATGGTTTTTGGTGCCAAAACGTGGAGAGCTGTCTCACAGACTAGTCAAGGAACAGCCTGACATAGTCATACTCACGGAATCATCCCTTACAAAGATAACCAGACACCACCATCACCATCCCTAGATATCGAGAGTGTGGTGCTGGAAAAGCACAGCAGGTCAGGCTGATGAAGGGCTTAGGCTTGAAACGTCGATTCTCCTGCTCCTCGGATGCTGCCTGACCGTTGTGCTTTTCCAGCACAAGACTCTTGACTCTGATCTCCGGCATCTGCAATCTTCACTTTCTCCTGAAATCTCTGATATGTCCTGTCCCACCGGCAGGACAGACCAGGCAGAGGTGGTGGCACAGTGGTGTACAGACAGGGAGGATTTGTCCTGGGAGTACACAGCATTGGCTCCGGAGACCAGTAGGTTTCATGGCTCCTGCTGATTACCACATACCATCCTCCCTTGGCTGATGGATCAGTTCTCCTTCATGTTGAACAACATTTGGAGGAAGCACTGAGGCAATAAAATGATGTCAAATGTACTCTGGGTACAGGATTTCAATGTCCATGATCGAGACTTGCTCTGCAACAGAATTACTGACTGAGCTGGCCAGGTCCTAAAGGGTATAGCTGCTCAACTGAGTCTGCAGCGGGTGGTGAGGGAACCAACAAGAGGGAAAAACATACTTGATCTCATTGTTATGAATTGACCAGCGGCAGATACATCTGTCCATGACAGTATCAGTACGAGCGACCATCACACATTCCTTTTGGAGACAAAGTCTTGCCTTAAAGTTGAGAAAAACCTCCATTGTGTTGAGTGACACTATCACCGTTCTAAATGGGACAGACTTTGAAGAGATGTAGGATCTCAAACTGGATATCTCGGAGGCACTGTGGGACATCAACAGCAGCAGAACTGTACTCCAGCACAATCTGTAAAGCTAAGTGATCCTACGTCCAGTGGAACAGATCGGAGCTCTGCAGTTCTGCCACACCCAGTTGTGAACGGTGATGGACAATTAAACAACTCACTGGAGGAGGCATCACAGATATCCCCACCCTTACTGATGGAGGGGCCTCACACATCCATTCACCAGATAAGATGACAGCATTTGCAGCAATCTGCAGCCAGAAGTGCAAAGTGGGATGATCCATCTCAGCCTTCTCCAGTGGTTTCCAACATCACAGATGCGAGTTTTAAGCCAGTTCGATTCAGTCTGAATAACATCAAGAAATGGTTAAATAGTGCAAAGGCTATGGGCCCTGCCAATATTCTGGCAATAATACTGATGGTTTGTGCTCCAGAACTTGCCACCCACCAAGCCAAGTACCACTCCAGCACTGGCATCTATCGACAATGTGGAACATTGCCCAGGGATGTTCAACACAAAAACACAGGGCAACCCAACCCAGGCAATTTCCATCTATCAGTCCACACTCGACCAACAGTAAAGTGATGGAAGATGTCATCAACAGGGCTACCAAGCAGCAGCTGCTCAACAACAGCCAGCTGAGCGACACTCATTTTAGGCTCCACCAGGGCCACTCAGCTCCTGATTGTGTTACTGCCCTGATTCACAACCTGACAACTAACTGAATCCCAGAGGTGAGGTGAGGTTGACAGCCCAGTCCCACTCCAAGATCACTAATTCTAGCTGATTCTACCCTTGTCTCAGCTCATATACTGAAACTCTCATCCGTTGTGTGTTATCTCCAGACTTCATTATCCAAACATACTCAGGGCCAGCTTCCAACATTCAATCTCCCTGTAATCTCAAGAAAGTCTAAATCTCTGCTTGTTGATTCATCAAAAGGCTCCTAATTAGAATCAACAGCATACAGCCATAGAGATGTACAGCATGGAAACAGACCCTTCGGTCCAACCCGTCCATGCCGACCAGATACCCCAACCCAATCTAGTCTCACCTGCCAGCACCTGGCCAATATCCCTCAATTTAAAATTCTCACACTTGATTTAATTCCTGGCTGTCATAGTCCCTAACTCCCTGCACCACACACACTTTGAGACCTGGACAACCCATTTTCTTCGAGACTCCAAACCATTTGTTAATTCATTACTTCACCTGTGTGGCTGTTTCTACACTTGCTGAAGCAGCATGGTCTGAAATTCGCAGCCAAAACCTCACAGGTCTGCTTTCCACCTTTAAGACATCCCTCAAAACCTGCTTTTTGGCAATGCTTTGGCAATGACCTAATATCTCCATCTCTGGCCTTATGTCTAAAGTTCTCAATAGGATTTTTGTGAAATTATAAGCATGATAATAAAAATACAAACTGTTGAGAGGGGGAATGAGAGCAAGGGGGTGAGAAAAGGGGAGAGAGGGGTAAGTGAGAGAGGGGGAAGAGAGCATAAGAGGGGAAGGGAGAGAGAGGGTGAGAGAGAGATGGGTTGAGAGTGAGGAGGGGTGAGAGAGAGGGGCGAGGGGGTGAGAGAGAGGGGCGAGTGAGTGAGAGAGGGGCGAGCGAGAGCGCAAGACCGAGGGGGGCAAGAGGGGGGGCAAGAGAGAGAGAGAGGTGCAAATGAGTGGGAGGGAGGGGAAGGAAATGAGACAGAGAGTCTGAGAGCAAGAGAGCGCACGAGAAGGGGACGAGAGAGAGCGAGAGTGAGAGAGAGAGAGAAAGATAGATATCGAGGAGGCAAAGCTGATAGGGAGAGATAGAGGGCAATCCAGTGATAGAGGGATGAGAGAGAGAGGGATGCGAGGGAGAGAGAAGTCAGGTGAGAGAGAGAGTTTGGGTGGAGAGTGAATGAGGGGGTGAGAGAGAAAGAGAGGGTGAGAAAGAAAGAATGAGAGTGAGGGGGTGAGAGAGAGAGTCAGAGAGAGATGTCTCAGGGAGGACCAGTACAGCAGAGGTGAAAGCAGGTCCCTCACAAGATGATGTGAATGAAGCCTAGAATGTTGCTTTTCCTTCCCCAGCTCTGTGTCTATGTCCTGTCTTCCAGGTCTGAATACAGAAGGTCACTAACCCCTCCCTGTGCTGTTTACTGTGAGTCATCTTACCGGCTGCAGGATTTACTGAAGGCTCCAGACCTCCCTCTTCATGTCTCTCTGACTGATCAACCGTCTTTGATGTGGTTATGGACGAGACAAGAGTTAGGAATTCGGCTGAGACAGGAACATCCTGATGACCTACAGGAGACAGAGAAACAGACAAAATGGGAAATTAGACTGATGCAGTGAGGGTTACACATGAAGAATGGCACTGAGTCCCACAGAGATCTGGAAAATCCCAGTCTCCATCCCTGGCCTGTGCTACTGTGTCTCTCTGGAATGGAGGATGCTGTTGGCTCAGGATCTGGAGTAGCTGCAAGAGTGAGAGACACTGACAGAGGCAGTAATTAGACCCACACAGTGAGGGATACCACATGGAGAGAGACTGAGTGATATCACCAGAGTGCAGGAAGGTATCAGGATCACACAATGGTCATGATAAAAGGGTTGTGATTCATGGTGCACGGGGATCAGTACTCAGTGACAGGTGAGCTACGAGTGGGACAGGTGATGGCCTCGTGTTATTCTCACCCGACTGTTCATCCAGATGTTAATGCCGGTGTCCAGTATAACCATCTAACTGCTTAATATCCTTTTAGGATGGAAATCTGTTATAGGCAGCGGGTCTGGCCTACACATGATCCAGACCCAGAGTGATGGGGTTGACTCTAAACTGCTCTCTGTAATCATCCAGCAAGGCACTCAGCTCAAGGGCAGCTCGGGGTGGGCATGCGATGCTGGCCAGCCAGAGACAGCAACATCCCATGAGTGAATTAAACACAACACTGCTGGGAGCAGTGTCCTGGTCAACCATGTCGGTAAGCTTATGGACAGGACTTTAAACTGACAGAGAGGATGCAGGGCCAGGGTTCAGGTGAAAGGAGCTTTCCAAATCCAAACAGAAATGGCAATGTAGCTGAAGACAAGCAGAAAGGAACAGGGAGAGACAGAGTTTAACTGAAACTGCACATCAGTGACTTGGACTGTGACAAGAAATTGTGGAAAGAGTCAGTCGTAATGTTTTTTATTGGACTGGATAAAGTCTCTGCAATAAGGTGGATGGACTGGGGCACAGAGATAAATGAGATTTAGTGGTGACAGGGTGAACAAAAGGTGGAACATGAATATTTTATTGTACACCTTATTGAGGGGTGTCAGGGAGTTGAGGATTGGTGACCCTGACAGTAATGGTTAACAAAGGCATAACAGAGAAAGCATTTGGCCTCAGATGATGAAGCTGAATCAGTCCGAATGGAGATTCTGGGTAACACGTGTCAAAAACACAAGCAGGAGAACAGTTTAGAGGCTGCAAAACAGCATTTTATTGCTCATCCCTGTTCCACATTCCAATGTATTCCTGTGTAATACAAAGGCGCTGATAATTCTGGGAGACTTCAGTCTTTGTATAATCTGAGACAGTCACATCGGCAAAAGTGATGTTCTCCGAACTCCTCTTTGAATGTTTGTGTCAGTGTTTCTTTGAATAACACGTCGTGGAAACAGCCAGGGACGTGACTATCTCAGATCGACCGTTGGGTGATGACGCTGAGGGAAGGAGTAATGTCCCACTGAGATATCCTCTGGGAAATTGTAGTGTAGTGGAATTCAGCGAGATGATGGATTTTTAAAGTGACCATAAAGCACACCCAACAATCACAACCAAAGCCATTGACATGTGTTTGAGAGGGGAACTGACCAAGGTAAACAGGGGAAACAGTGAAGTGTATGGCTGGAAATGGACAGTGCAAAACATTTAGAGTCAGAGAGATGGACAGCACAGAAACAAGGCCTTCGGTGTCCAACTCATCCACGTCACCCACATATCCTAACATAATCTCGTCATATTTGCCAGCACTTGGCGCAAATCCCTCTCAACCCTTCCTGTTCGTATACCCATCCAGATGCCTGTTTAATACAGTAATTGTACCAGTCTCCACCACTTCATCTGGCAGGTCATTCCATACACACAACACCCTCCACATCAAAACGTTATCCCTTAGTTCCTTTTATATCTTTCCCCTCTCATCCTGAACCTAGGCCCTCCAGTTCTGGACTACCCCACCCCAGGGAAAAGACCTTGTCTGTTCAACCGAACCATGCCTCTCATAGCTTTATAAAGCTCCATATGGGTTACCCCTCGGCCTCAGACATTCCAGGGAAAACATCCCCAGCCCATTTAACTTTCGCTCAAATGCTCCAATCCTGTCAGCGTCTTTGCAAATCTTTTCTGAACCCTTTCAATTTATACAACATCATTCCGATAGGGAGGAGACTAGAATTGCACGCAATATGCCAAAACTGGCTTATCCAATGTCCTGTATAGCTACAACATGACCTCCCAACTCCTCTACTCAATGCACTGATTATTAAACACAAACATACCAAACTCCTTATTCACTATCCTATCAACCTACAATTCTCCTTTCAAGGAACAATGAACCTGCACTCCAAGGTCTCTTTGTTCAGAAACACTCCCTGGGACATTAACATTAAGTGGATCAGTCCTGCGAAGAGTTGCTTTCCCAAAATGCAGCACCTCCCATTTATCTAAATTAAACTCCATCTGCCACCCCTCAGCCCATTGGCCCATCAGTTCACCATCCCGTTGTAATGTGAAGTAACATTCTTCACTGTCCACTACCCCTCCAATTTTGGTGTCATCTGCAAACTTACTAACTATACCTGCTGTGTTCACATTCAAATCATTTATATCATTAATGGAAAGTAGTGGACGCAGCACCGATCCTTGTGGCACTCCAGTCGTCACAGGTCTCCAGTCTGAAAAAAACACCCTCCACAACCACCCTCTGTCTTCTACCTTCGTGCCAGTTCTGTATCCAAATAACTGGTTTTCCCTGTATTCGGTGAGATCTATCCTTGCTCTCCAATCTCCCATGTGGAAACATTTCGAACACCTTACTGAAGTCCAGATCACTCACATCCACCGCTCTGCCCTCATCAATCCTTTTGTTACTTCTTCAAAAAACTCAATATCTTGAGCCATGATTTCCCACGTACAAAGCAATGCTGACTATCCCCAATTAGACATTGCCTTTCTGAACACATGTAATTCCTGTCCCTCATGTATCCGTCTCTCAACGTGCCCACGACTGACGACAGGCGAACCAGTCTGTAGTTCCCTGGCTTGTCCTTACCACCCTTCTTAAACAGTGGCACCACGTTAGCCCAACCTCCAGTCTTCTGGCACCTCACCTGTGAATATCCATGATACAAATATCTCAGTAAGAGACCCAGCAATCACTTCTCTAGCTTCCCACAGAGATCGAGAGTACACCTGATAAGGTCCTGGGGATTTATCCACCTTTAACCATTTCAAGACATCCAGCACCTCCTCCTCTGTAATGTGGACATTTTACAAGATGACATCAACTCTTTCCCAATGCTACTTCTCAAACCATCATTCTATTCGATATCTTCCATGTCCTTCTCTACAGGAAATACTTGTTCAGTTCCTCCCCAATCTCCTGCAGCTCCACGTGCAGGCTGTCTTGATCATTGAGGGGCCCTATTCTCTCCCTAGTAACCCTTTTGTCCTTTTTGGATTTATAAAAACATTTTGGATTCTCCTTAAATCTATTTGCCAAAGCAATCTCATGTCCCCTTTTTGGCCTCCTGATTTCCCTCTATCCCTACACAACACTGCACTCACCCCCTCCCTGACTGATCCCTACCCAACACTGCAATCTCCCCCTCCCTGACTGATCCCAGCCAACACTGCAATCTCCCCCACGACTGATCCCAACCCAACCCTGCAATCTCCCCCTCCCTTACTGATCCCAGCCAACACTGCAATCTCCCCCACGACTGATCCCAACCCAACCCTGCAATCTCCCCCTCCCTTACTGATCCCTACCCAACACTGCAATCTCCCCCTCCCTTACTGATCCCTACCCAACACTGCAATCACCCCCTCCCTGACTGATCCCAACCCAACCCTGCAATCTCCCCCTCCCTTACTGATCCCTACCCAACACTGCAATCTCCCCCTCCCTGACTGATCCTTACCCAGCACTGCAATATCCCCCCCTGACTGATCCTTACCCAGCACTGCAATCACCCCCTCCCAAGGAAAAAAAAATAACTAGAGAGAAAATAGGATCCTTCAAGGACCAAAGTAGACGTGTGTGCAGAATCAGAGGAGTTATTTCCCCTCTGTGTTGACCTTGGAGAAGGACATGAAGGCTTGGGAACTTGGGCAAGTTAGTGATGATCTCTTGGTGTCAGACCATATCACAGGAGAGGATGTGTTGAATGTGTTAGAATGTATGAAGGTGGATAAATCTCCTGGACCTGACCAAACATATCCAACGGCACCTCAAGAGGTGAGGGAAGTTCTTGTGGAGTCCCTGCTGATCTTTTTGCCTCACCGTTAGCCACGGGTGAGGTCCCGGAAGACTGGAGGACAGCATATGTTGCGCCCTTATTCAAGAATGGCTGCAAAGATAAACCTGGGAACTATAGATCAGTAAACCTAACATCCGTGGTAAGTAAGTTACTTGAGAAGATGCTGAGAGATTAGATAGACATGCATTTGGAAATACAACATTTGATTGGGAGTAGTCAGCAAAGCCTTGTGCATGGGAGACCATGCCTCACAAATTTGTCAGCGTTCTTTATTGAAGTGATCAGGAAGTTTGACGAGGGCAGGCCAGTACGTGTAGACTCTACAGATTTCAGGAAGGCCTTTGATAAGGTTCCACATGGTACCTTGCTCTGGAAGGTTAGATCACATGGAATCCAGGGGGCGTTGGCAAGCTGGGTACACAATTGGCTTGATGGTAGGAAGCAGAGGGTAACAGTCAGACTGGAGGCCTGTGATTCGTGGTGTGCCTCAGCGGTCATAGAATCATAGAATCCCTCCTCTGTGGAAACAGGCCCTAAGGCCCAACAAGTCCACTGGCCCTCTGAAGAATATTTCACTCAAACCCATTCACCTACTTTATTACTCTGCATTTACCCCTGACTAATGCAACTTACTTACACATCCATGAACATTCTCGGCAATTGAGCATTGCCAATTTACTTGACCTGCAGATCTTTGGATTGTGGGAGGAAACCGGTGCATCCAGAGGAAATCCACTGGGGAGAATGTACAAACTCAGTTGGTGTGTCATGGTGGCTCAGTGGTTGGCACTGCTGCCTCACAGCGCCAGGTACCCAGGTTCGACCCCAGCCTCGGGTGACTGTGTGGAGTTTGCACATTCTCCCTGTGTCTGTGTGGGTTTCCTTTGGGTGCTCCGGTTTTCTCCCCATTCCAAAGATGCGCAGGTCAGATGAATTGGCCAGGCTAAATTGCCTATATTGCTAGGTGCATTTGTTAAGGGTAAATGTTGGGTAGGGAGAATGGCTCTGGGTGGGTTACTCTTCAGCAGGTCGGTGTGGTTTGTTGGGCCAAATGGTCTGTTTCCATACTGTAGGAAATCTAACCCTAACAGGATCTAACCCCCACAGAGCATCCTGTGAGGTTGGATTTGAACCCAGATCCGCGGTGCTGTGAGGCAGCAGTGCTAACCACTGAGCCATTGTGCCACGCAGCTGGTCAGTGCTAGACCCATGGCTGTTTGTTATCTATATCTATGATTTGGATGAGGATGTTTAAGGCATGATTAGAAAGTTTTCAGATTACACTAAAATAAGTGAGGAAGGTTCTCAGCAATTGCAACAGGACCTTGATCAGCTGGGGAATTGGGCTGAGAAATGGCAAATGGAGTTTAATACAGACAAGGGCGAGATCTTGCATTTTGGAAAGTAACATCAAGACAGGGGTTTCATGGTGAATGGTAGGGCCTGAAGGAGTGTCGTGGAACAGAGGGACCTTGGATTCCAGGAGCACGGCTCTCTGAACTCAGGGAGACAGGGCAGTGAAGGAGGCTTTTGGCACACTGGGCCCTTCACCAGTCAGGGCATGGAATATCGAAGTTGGGAAGGTCTGTTGTAGTTGTGCAGGATGTTGGTGAGGCCGCACTTGGAATATTGTGTTCAGTTTTACCCACCTTGCTATAGGAAGGATGTTATTGTACTAGAAAGAGGACAGAAAAAATTTACAAGGATGTTGCCAGAACTCAACTAGACAGATAAAGAGAGAGGTTGGACAAGCAAGGACATTTTCTTTCGTGTGTAGGAGACTGAGGGGTATCCTTATAGAGGTGTATAAGATCATGGGAGGCATGGATAGGGTGAATGCACTCAGTCTTTATCCAAGGCTTGGGGAATCAAGGATGAAAGGGCATCAGTTTAAGGAGAAAGGGGAAGATTAAAAGGGAACCTGAGGGACAATGCTTTTACCCAGGGGGTGGTACACATACGGAATGAACTACCAGTGCAAGTGGTCGAGGAGGATACATTTAAGAACAATTAAAATGCACTTGGACAAATACATGGAGAGGAACGTATTGGAAGGATTTGGTTCAAGTGCATGGAAACGGGGTTAGTGTAGATGGACCAGTTTGGGCCAAAGAGCCTGTCTCCATGCTGTAGAACTCTATGACTCTATGAGTATACCCAGGTGTCCCATAATACAGAAGCGACCAAAGCAATAGGATCACGAGCAGGGACAAATGTGAAACAGTCCTGCAGAATTTCACAGGAAGCCAGCCTGGCCTTGCAGTGAAGGGTTCCTGGTACAGGAGCTGTGGTGAGATGCCCAAAGAGAACTGGGGAAGGAAGCTGGAAAGCTCACTCCACTGCCGATAGCCTGGAGGACCCCCAGCTGGGATAAGGCAGCTGGGATCCGGTCACCCCAGGGAAACCTACAGGCTGTGACAGAGCTCGGTCTCCGACACAATGAGCAGGACAGAAGGTTGCAGGAACATGGGACTACTCCAGTTCCAATTGGGAAGAGCCCAATCCAGTGAAAGGAGGGTCTCTGGGGATGGGGAGGCAGCCTCAGGTTACATTGACAATCTGGAAGGACAGTGTATGAGCTCCAAGCAGCTGCATGGGTCCTGTACACCTACAACACGGAACAACACACATCAGGCCCTAGTAGGGGGTGTCAGGAGCAAATACAATCCCTAGGGAACTAGGACCCCTCCCAGAATGGGATAATGTGTGCCTTTGGGGTTCTACCTCCCCAGGGAGATACTGACAGGCTCCACACTGACACATCCACACCCGCTCACAGATGGGGACTCCCACTGCCTGTCTCCCAGGTAACTGCACCTTTTGCCCCCAGCCCTGACCCACAGACGGACCCAGATTCCATGAATCCTGTGGTTACCAAGAGTCAAACAGCTGATGGTCTCACTCCATACACAACAGCCGTTCCAGGCACCCAGCTGGTGGGCAGCACCAAAAAGGCCACTCTGTTTGATCCTGTCTCAAACCCAGATACATTTTTGGTTGAGACAGACCGACAGTCTGTCATACACGGACTGGATGCTGACAAACAAATTAAATTAATCACCATGTGACTTTGTCCACCAGGCCATTCAGCCCTCCCTGAGGGACAACAGTGAGGGGGGGGGGCATCCATTATGAAATGAAGGCAGCGGACCTCACTGCTCGAGAGAAGTCCCATCCCGGATTAGTGACAAACAGCGGAAATATTTGTTCCAGGAGAACACCCACACTAACATGTCTCACTGTCAGTTACAGCAGCTCACCAAGGGCTGGGTTAATGACAGCTGTAAGGACACTTTCGGTGGGGCACTGGGCTTGGTGCGAGGGATTCCAGTTATCCCAAGTGACAATGTTAGGATGGGGATCTTTGAAGTCGAAAGTATCGGAATTACATTAAAGAAGGTATTTAGATGGGTTATCATGATTCCATCCCACATGCTGTGGAGATAGAGGGGACATTGAAAAGGACCACACTTACGTAAATGTGAAGGATCAGGCCATACCATGGCATTCCCACCACCTGTCATTAACGAATTCGGCTCCTCTCACATCAAGCTGTGGTCCTAACCACACTCACCTTGATATATCTCGGGATACCGGTGGTTAGGATTGCAGGCTGTAACAGATGGGTACGATCATGGTGATTGTGAGAGGTAATTTCGGTTTGCAACTTTAAGATGTGCCTAGACCACAGACTGATCTATAATAAAAGATAAAACTTTTGCTTCTTTTCTAAAACATTAGACTTTTGCTTTCTTAAAACATTTTGTATACTCAAAAGTAGAATAGTTTAAAATAGTGCATGCAGTTTGTGAGCAGAGTAAAACAAGCAGGCCCTTGATTGATGAAACCATAAACACAGGCAGGGAAGGATGAGTCCTTGACTGATAAAGACTGCAGGACAGGGAAACGACTCGAGAGACATCTGCTACAGATTGATACAGAGACATCTGCTACAGCACAGACAGAGAAGAATAAGTCTTTGACTGATAAGACTACAGGGAGAGAAAAATAACACCTCTAGGGTCTGGAGGCATGAAGGGGAGGGTCTGAAGACATTTGTTGCAGACTTTGTGATAAGGATGCAAGTTGGAGAATAATGATGTTTTTAAGAATGTGAACCTCATGGCTCGTTAAGGGCCAGGAAGGGGAGGGTCTGGAGACATTTGTTGCAGACTTTGTGATAAGGATGCAAGTTGGAGAATAATGATGTTTTTAAGAATGTGAACCTCATGGCTCGTTAGAACCAAGGAGGGGAGGGACTTGTACTGTATATAATGAGAAACTTTGTAAGCCTCAGCGCGCCTTTTACTCAGAAGGGTGCCCATCTCTGCAAACTTGCTAATAAAGCTTTGTTTTCCTGAATTTGTCAAGAGCGATTATTAAGAAGCAATTTTCGTTTCTAACAGTGAATAATGCCTGGACACACCCCCAGGGACTGGAAGGTAGATGGAACTCCCCGGGTGATCACCTTAGTTTCATTCATTTGCAGTGTTTGAGTGTTCATGTCTGGGCCCAGTATTGATTGCCTGTCCGTAGCTGCTCGGGAGCTGCTTTTGGTGATGAGCTGCACATTGAACTGTTGCAGGTGATAGACCCACAATGTCCTTAGGAAGGGAATTCCGGGAGTTTGAGCCAGGAGGTCTCATTCACTTGCATTTATTCTGCTCACCGGATGTTGGCTATGCATCACAATTCTGTATGGATTCTCAGAACGGAATATGTTTTGTCAAAACAGTTTGGAGAGCCACAGTCACTTGGTGGTGAGCACTGTCACCTCACAGTGCCAGAGACCTGGGTTTGATTCCACTCCTGAGCGACTGTCTGTGTGGAGTTTGTACATTCTCCCTCCATCTGTATGGGTTTTCTCCCACTGTTCAATGGTGGGCATTTTTGACAGATTGCCCGTAGTGCCGAGGGATATTCCGGTTAGCTGGAATAGCCATGGGGAATGTACGGTTTCACAGATATCATCAGGGGATAGATCTGAGTTGGATTCTCTTCAGAGGTTCATTGTGGAGTCGATGGGCTGAAGGGCCTGTTTCTGCTCTGTAGGGATTCTATGGTATCACTTATCAGCCATATGACAATCGGTTTGACCAATGTACAAAATGGTTTTCGCTCAAACAGCAGGCTACTCTGACAACAAACATAACCAGCTTTTAAAATTAGGTTTGTAATTCATTGTATAAGCTTCTTTCTATTCAAAAGACTGGGTGGGGGAGGGGGAATGGGTGAAATGTTCCTGCCTCCTTGCTAAAACACAGATAGACAGCTAAGAGATGCTGGGTATATTGGACAAGTTATACTCCCAAATCACAAAAGCCAGACAGCAGCCAGATGGTTATCCCATCAGCATAATGTAAAAGGCAACAGTTCCCCTGGGCAGACATATCCCTAATAACGTCTCCACTAAACAAAGGAGGGCCCAAACAGGAAGGTACCGGGTCCTGCTACACAAAGAAACTAACAGGAACAAGCCATCCAAATGATTAGCAACGCTTCAAACTATTAACTGATTCTCCGAATTGGCCAGAAGTATAGAAAGTTCTGGGGAACCATCCAGAAATGAACAAAACCAGGGATCACCTGCAGACTGATCTCTTGAATTTTCTGGAGGCTTTCTGAGGTGACCAACATGGCAAGGGACCGAGACCAGCTCACCATCCAGAGAGAGGGAGAGAGAGAGGGAGAGAGAGACAAGCTGAAGGAAACCTCAGGAGCATGGGAGAGAGGGAGTGTGAAAAACCATTGAGAGAGAGAGAGCTGGAACCAACTGGAATACTGAGTGTCACCCCTTCAGTCTGTCCATGCTTTAATGCCTGTTTGTCTCAGTCTGACTTCCCCTTCTCTCTTTGTCCTTCTCTCTCCCTGTCTGTCTCTTTCTCTCAATCTGCCTTTCTCTCACACCCTCCCTCTCACTGTCTGTCTCTTCCCCATCTTTCTCTCATCCCCCTTCTCCATCCCCACTCACTCTACCTCTCTCTCTTTTTCTCACCCTCCCTTTCTCTTTTTCTTTATTTCAGACCTGAAAGTGCTCACCCAATTTTGACCCCGCTAAAAACATTTGCCCCTCATTTTTTACTCTCCTCCCAAATTTATTCCCTTCCCCAAATACCTTCCCTCCCAAATACCTACCTTACCAACTGTGCCCCCCTCAAATATTTTGCTGCCCCCAACATTGCTGTGAGCCCCCCTCCCCGGGGCAGAGGGAGTTGAGTGGAAAAGTGTGGAGCTGGAAAATCCCAGCAGGTCAGGCCTGACCCATCGACTCTCCTGGCTGACCTGCTGTGCTTCCCCAGCTCCACACTTTGTAACTCTGACTCTCCAGCATCTGCAGTCCTCACTTTCTCACACAGGTAAATGAGTCTGGGTTGACTGACTCGCCTGAGACGATTTTAATGTACAGCAAGATCCCAGTCCGAGAATTACAGAAGGTTTACATCACAGATGGAGTCCTTTCTGCCCATCATACCCCCTCACCCATTAAATGATCCTGGACCGGTTCAGGATCCTCAGGATTGGCCCCTGAATGGCCTCATTGACTATCCTTCCTGTGGAGACCTCTTCACAACCCTGTCTCAGATTTTGCATCACATGTTATCCCTCCCTCCATCTCTCTCTGACAACAGCCCCTCCTTTCTCCAGCAACCCCAAAACTCCATCAAACCCTCCCCCTGTCTCTGGCTGTCCCACTCTCTCCTTGTCTCCCAGTCTCCCCCTTTCCCATGCAGACTCACAGCCCCTGGGCTGGAGGACATAGTGCAGAGACTAACTCACCTTTTGACTGACTGCAGTAATGCACAACAAGATCCCACTCTGAAACCATCGCCAAGTACACACACTGTCCTTCTCCCCCCATATATGCCCTTCTCACTCTCTCTCTCTCTCCCTGTCTCTCTCACTCTGTCCTTTTCTCACTCCCCGTCCCTGACTCTCACTGCCCATTTCTCTCTCTCCACTTTCTCCATCTCCACTCTCTCCATGTCTCTCTCTCTTTTTTTCACTCTCCCTTTCTCTTTCTCTTTTTCTCTATTTCAGACTCACTCAGAAAAGTACTTCATGTTCCACCCCACAGTGGGGGTAAAACCTGGGAGAGACCAGGCACTGAGGCAAGCTCTTCCCAATGCCCCTTCCCCCAGTCACTGGGACAGAGCAGAGGGGTCCAGGGAGAAAGAGGGAGAGCAATCACACGAGAGAAAGAGAGATGGATGGACAGACAGTGAGAGGGAGGGAGAGAACAAGAGAAAGACAGGCAGGCGGGGGGGGGGGGGGGGTAGAGGAAGTGAGAAGAACTGAGAGAGAGCAGACAGAGACAGAGAGAGAGAGAGAGAGTGAAACTCCAGGAAGAGAAATACAATGTCAGACAGATACAAGGAGAAAATGGGAGGAGAAAGACAGGGAGAGTTCAGGCAGACAGCAAGACAGAAATCCCAGGGAGAGATATAGGACAGAGAGAGAGAGGAGTTACAACAGCAGAGAGATAGAGCTGAGAGAGTGGGGTGGTAGTGGGGGCTATGATGTTGCTAGAGTGATGTACAGACAGGAATAGCAAGATCCCACAGAGCTGAGAGACAGATGCAGAGAGAGATGAGCAAGGTGTTAGTTTTGTGAAAGACTGAATGATTAAGCATTCCTGAAAAACCAGGTGAGGTGACAAAGGGGGAAGGGAATCTACTGGGAAATGTAAACAGGACAGAGATGTGAAGGATGTTGAAAGATAGGGATTGAAGGAAAGATGTGGGAGAGAGAACTGGGAAAAACAAAAACAGACATGAGAGCTGCAGAGAGAGAGGGAAGGAGTGAAATCTGTGGGATCAGATCCCTCTCTAGCATTATGCTCCTTTGTCTCTCCCCGTTCCCACAGACGGCCTGAATCCCACAATTTGTGTGTGTGTGTGTGTGTGTGTGTGTGTGTATGTGTGTGTGTGTGTATGTGTGTGTGTGTGTGTGTGTGTGTGTGTGTATGTGTGTGTGTGTGTGTGTATGTGTATGTGTGTGTGTGTGTGTGTGTGTGTATGTGTGTGTGTGTGTGTGTGTGCTCTCGTCTGATAATTCCTTATCACAGAATAATTTGATTCTCTGTCTCTGTACTGTCCAGGTTTCAGCTCCCAAATCAATACTAAATCATTCACGATTCTATTGAATAGTAGAGCAGGCTCGAGGGGCAGAATGGTCTCCTCCTGTTCCTATTTCAGATGGTCTTATGTCCTTAACACTACCTCCCAGCTCTTGGTCCCCACACTGGAGGTTATGACTCCACAAGGCCCTGATCTGTAGAGGGCTGCACTCTTCCGTGAGTCTCGGAGGGAACCAGTCTGATTTGGATTGGAGTTCCAGCCTCTCAGTGAGAAGTGAAATCTCCTCGAGGTTCCCCTCAGTCTCTCACTGTAAGGTGGAGCAGGCCAGTCTCGGGGAAGCAAACAGCAGGCCAGGTCTGCCCTGTCCTCCAGCTCCATTTCAGAAGGCCACATGGAAGGGGCTTGGTTCCTTCATCAGCTTCCCGTGCTCTCCCTTCTGGGTTAGGGTGGGGGCCGAATGGCCTTGCTTCTGGCTCCTATTGAGGTGCAGGCTGGCAATGATTGGGTTATACACGGCATGCCCCTGGAGTGAGGTTGGTTAGCTCAGTTGGCTGGTCAGTTAGCTTACCACACTAGCTAAAGTTACTCTGAAGGACTCTCCTTCACAACCTCTCCCCTCAGTTGGGCCATAGTGACCCTCTGATTAAATCCCCACCAGACCCCACTCTGTAATGAGGAGCTGTCCCATGGTCTGGTAAGACTACGGTGACATTACATTGGTTTGTACCTGGAGCACTGTGTGCAGGACTAGTCACTGCATTGCCAGAGGGATGTTAGTGTGTGGGGAAGGTTTACTGGATGAATCCCCACTGGAATGAACAGCACTCTCCCCCAGTTAAGCCACCCTGACAGGTTTTGTGTCATTGGAGACACAAGGACCAATTCACCTGAAACAGCAGCTGGATTTTATATTCATGGGCACCTGATAAGATTGGCTAGTTTACACACACACACACACACACACACACACACTCTCTCTCTCTCTCTCTCTCTCTCTCTCTCTCTCTCTCTCTCGCACAGGCACTCACTCTCTCAAACATACACACACTCTCACTCCCTCAAACACATGCACACACACTCTCTCACAAACACACACTCAGACAGACACGTACAAAAACACATAATCCCTCTCTCTCACACACAGACACACAGAGATACACACACATGCACTCTCTCTCACACACACAGACAGACACTCGCTATCTGTGTCTCTCTCTCACAGAGATAAGCACACAAAACCACGGTTACTGTACAAACGTGGAGGGTACAAACGTGGAGGAAGGTTCAATGGAGAGATCACTTTCCAAGGACTGAACCCTGATCTCGCATGATTACTGCTCTAGGGAGACAGACAGCAACTGAAAATGACTTGTTGGATCTTCCTGTGCACCGCATCTTGCATCGATAGCATTGGTCTGTTTGGGTGCCTGCTTTTCTAGAGAGTCGCCAAGCATCAAGTGACCATACATTGACAATAGTTTTTTTTCCCCTATCCATGTTTAAGGCACCTGGTGATGTTATTTTTCACTTATTGTTTAAAAAGATCTGAATCTTTTAAAATGGACGTGGCCTCCATCACAAACCATTTCCACAAGCCACGCTGACCATCCCTAATCAATCATTGCCTTTCCAAATGCATGTAAATTGTCTCTCAGAATGCCCTCCAACAGCTTACCCACCACTGCCATCAGGCTCACAGCTCCATAGTTCAATGGCTGTTCCTTGGAGCCTTACTTCAATAATGGCCCATCATTAACCACCCTCCAGTCTTCAGGCACCTCACACGTTGCCACTGATCGGTCCATCTGACAAGGCCATCTCCATCCTTCTGTAATCTAAGGCTATCATCCTCAGTATTTATCACCCCACCAATCTTCATATCATTCATGGACCCAATGATTAACCCTCCACCATTCAAATCTAAATCTTTTCTATCAACTACATCAGCAAGACCCCAACAGTGAGACATGAACAGACAGAGATTTCTAATTGGGCCATCACTGTCTGCTTCCTGCCACTCAGCATTCTGCGCCAAATTCCTTGGATCTTGAGTTTTTATGTTCACTATCAGTTTCCAGTATGGATCCTGATAAAAGCCTTACTGACCTCCAAGCAGGCCACAGGAAAGTATTGCCCTTATTTACACACGGGGTCACCTCCTTAAAAAGTGCAATCCCATTGGTCAGACCTGACCCCTCCTTAACACAACCATTCTGACTGGTCTTCATGAACTCCAGTCTCTTTAAATGCTGATTAATTCTCTCTCCCAAAATTGCTTCCAACAGACGTCCCACCCACGATATTAGCCTGACTGGCCTGTAGCTGCCTGATATATCTCATGCTCCTTCTTGAATAACAGTACCACCTGGTCAGTCCGACGACACCTCTCCTGTGGCCAGAGGGGATTTGAAAATGTTTGCAAGTGTACCTGCTCCTTCCTCCATCACCTCATTCGGTAAACTGAGATACATTTCCACCGTCTTTGGAGATTTATTGGGTTGGAAGAAGGCCAGACCACTCAGAACCATCTCTCTCTATATATATGCTAATTCATTTAATTGTATCAAGGAGCATCTTCACAATTTCATATCAACCCTGTCCCAATGAGCATTGACAAAATGAATCCATTCACTGTAGCCTCTGGGTCCATGCACAAATTCTCACTGTGTTCCACAACTTACTCTTTCTGTCATTATCAATTCACCCTTAATGTCACTGTAAGGTACTTTCAGATTTTTATTTCCTCTCTTAGCACTCCTCTCTCCCAGGCAATTCGCCTGCGATACGATTTGGAGGAGTGTGGATTAGCATTGGGAAGCTCAGAAATAAGGAACACCCGACTGTGCTGAGTGTGGGGCAGTGGGATTCATTTGGGATGAGCACATGGAAGCTGAGGAATAAACCTCAGTCCTGCAGCATGAAAATATACAATTGAGCTGACAGGTCAGTCACACGAAACGAAAACTTGATCCCTGGGAACAGAGGGTGGTAACCAAATGAAGGCGGTCTGTTTGAACACAGCCTCTGGAATCTGAACGTGGGAATCATTGCTGAGCAGGGTTTGTAGGAAGCAGAGGCAGAAATATACTGAACAATTTCAGATATTCCTCTTAGACCACAAGACATGGGAGCAGAAATTAGGCCATTCAGCCCATCTGATAGTGTGGCACTCACTCAGTCCTGCCTCTCTTACAATGCAGGTATCCCCCAGACTGATGGGCTGACAGTGCAGCACTCCCTCAGTCATGATCCTCTGACAGTGCAGCACTCCCTCAGTACTGACTCTTTGACACTGCAGCACTCCCTCAGTACTGACCCTCTGACAGTGCAGCACTCCCTCAGTACTGACTCTCTGACACTGCAGCACTCCCTCAGTGCTGTCTCTCTGACAGTGCAGCACTCCCTCAGTACTGACCATCTCACAGTGCAGCACTTCCTCAGTACTGACCCTCTGACAGTGCAGCACTCCCTCAGTACTGACCCTCTGACAGTGCAGCACTCCCTCAGTACTGACCATCTCACAGTGCAGCACTTCCTCAGTACTGACCTTCTCACAGTGCAGCACTGCCCCCAGATTGACCATCTGACATTGCAGCAATCCCCCATTACTGACCCCCCTGATAGCGCAGCACTCCCTCAGTAGTATCCTCTGACAGTGCAGCATTTCCACAGTACTGACCTTCCGACAGTATGGCACACCTGCAGTGCTGACTCTCTGACAGTGCAGCCCTCCCTCAGAACTGACCTTCTGACAGTGCAGCACTGCCTCAGTACTGACCCCCTGACAGTGCATATCTCCTACAGTACAGACCCTCCGACATTGCAGCACTCCCTCAGTAATGACCCTCTGACAGTGCAGCACTCCCTCAGTACTGATCCTCTGACAGTGCAGCACTCCCTCAGTACTGACCCACTGACAATGAAGCACTCCCTCCGTACTGACCCTCTGACATTGCAGCACTACCTCAGTCCTGACCCTCTGACAGTGCGGCCCTCCCTCAGAACTGACCCTCCGACAGTGCGGCACTCCCGCAATACTGAGCCTCTGACAGTGCAGCGCTCCCTCAGTACTGATACTCTGACAGTGCAGCACTCCCTCAGTACTGACCCTCTGACAGTGCAGCACTCCCTCAGTACTGACCCTCTGACAGTGCAGCACTCCCTCAGTACTGACCCTCTGACAGTGCAGCACTCCCTCCGTACTGACCCTCTGACAGTGCAGCACTCCCTCAGTACTGACCCTCTGACAGTGCAGCACTCCCTCAGTACTGACCCTCTGACAGTGCAGCACTCCCTCAGTACAGACCCTCCGACATTGCAGCACTCCCTCAGTAATGACCCTCTGACAGTGCCGCACTCCCTCAGTACTGATACTCTGACAGTGCAGCACTCCCTCAGTACTGACCCTCTGACAATGAAGCACTCCCTCCGTACTGACCCTCTGACATTGTAACACTACCTCAGTCCTGACCCTCTGACAGTGCGGCCCTCCCTCAGAACTGACCCTCCGACAGTGCGGCACTCCCGCAATACTGAGCCTCTGACAGTGCAGCGCTCCCTCAGTACTGATACTCTGACAGTGCAGCGCTCCCTCAGTACTGATACTCTGACAGTGCAGCACTCCCTCAGTACTGACCCTCTGACAGTGCAGCACTCCCTCAGTACTGACCCTCTGACAGTGCAGCACTCCCTCAGTACTGACCCTCTGACAGTGTGGCACTCCCTCAGTTCTGACCCTCTGACAGTGTGGCACTCCCTCCGTACTGAGCCTCTGGCAGTGCAACTCTCCCTCAATACTGTTCCTATGACACTGCAGCACTCCCTCAGTACTGACCCTCTGACAGTGCAGCACTCCCTCAGTACTGACTCTCTGACAGTGCAGCACTCCCTCAGTACTGACTCTCTGACACTGCAGCACTCCCTCAGTACTGGCCCTCTGACAGTGCAGCACTCCCTCAGTACTGACCCTCTGACAGTGCAGCACTCCCTCAGTACTGACTCTCTGACACTGCAGCACTCCCTCAGTACTGGCCCTCTGACAGTGCAGCACTCCCTCAGTACTGACCCTCTGACAGTGCAGCACTCCCTCAGTACTGGCCCTCTGACAGTGCAGCACTCCCTCAGTACTGATCCTCTGACAGTGCAGCACTCCCTCAGTACTGACCCTCTGACAGTGCAGCACTCGCTCAGTACTGACCCTCTGACAGTGCAGCACTCCCTCAGTACTGGCCCTCTGACAGTGCAGCACTCCCTCAGTACTGACCCTCTGACAGTGCAGCACTCCCTCAGTACTGGCCCTCTGACAGTGCAGCACTCCCTCAGTACTGACCCTCTGACAGTGCAGCACTCCCTCAGTACTGACTCTCTGACACTGCAGCTCTCCCACAGTGCTGTCTCTCTGACACTGCAGCACTCCCTCAGTACTGACCCTCTGACTGTGCAGCACTCCCTCAGTACTGACTCTCTGACACTGCAGCACTCCCTCAGTACTGACCTTCTCACAGTGCAGCACTGCCCCCAGATTGACCCTCTGACATTGCAGCAATCCCCCATTACTGACCCCCCCTGATAGCGCAGCACTCCCTCAGTCGTATCCTCTGACAGTGCAGCATTTCCACAGTACTGACCTTCCGACAGTATGGCACACCTGCAGTGCTGACTCTCTGACAGTGCAGCCCTCCCTCAGAACTGACCTTCTGACAGTGCAGCACTGCCTCAGTACTGACCCTCTGACAGTGCAGCACTCCCTCCGTACTGACCCTCTGACATTGCAGCACTCCCTCAGTCCTGACCCTCTGACAGTGCAGCACTCCCTCAGTACTGACCCTCTGACAGTGCAGCACTATCTCAGTACTGACACTCTGACAGTGAAGCATTCCCTCAGTACTGACCCTCTGACAGTGCAGCGCTCCCTCAGTTCTGACCCTCTGACAGTGTGGCACTCCCTCAGTTCTGACCCTCTGACAGTGTGGCACTCCCTCAGTACTGACCCTCTGACAGTGTGACTCTCCCTCAATACTGTTCCTATGACACTGCAGCATTCCCTCTGTACTGACCCTCTGACAGTGAGGCATTGCATGTATACTGACCCTCCCACAGTGTGGGCACCTTCATACTGACTTTCAGACAATGCGGCACATTCTCTGATCATTCAGTACTCCCTCAGAACTGACCCTCTGACACTGCAACAGCCCCTTGGCCCTGCGCCCCTGACGGTGCAGCACTCCCTCAGTACTGACCCTCTGACAGTGCAGCACACCTTCAGCACTGCTCCTTTGACACTGCAGCACACCCTCAGAAATGACGCCCTGACACAACAGCATTCCCTCAGTACTGACACTCTGACACTGCAGCACTCTCTTTGCACTGACATTTCTACAATGTGGCATTCCCTCAGTACTGACCCTCCGACAATGCAGCCCTACCTCAATACCGATGCGCTTACAGTGCAGCACTCCCTCGATACCGACCCTCCGATAACGTGGCATTTTTTTAGTACTGACTCTCCGACAGAGCAGAACTCCCTCAGTACTGACCCTTTGGCAGTGCAGCTCTCCCTCAGTACTGACCCTCTGAAACAACACTCCCTCAGAACTGACACACTGACCGTGTAGCGCTCCCTCAGTAATGACCCTTTGAGTGTGCATCACTCTCTCAGTACTGACCCTCTGGCAATGCAGAAATCACTCAGTACTGACTGTCCGACACATAGTGTGGTGCTCCCTCAGTACTGACCCCCTCACAGTGCGGTGATCCCTCAGTACTGATCCTCTCACAGCGCAGTGATCCCTCAGTACTAATCCCCTCAGAGTGTGGTGCTCCCTCAGTACTGACCCCCTCACATCGCGCTGATCCCTCAGTACTAATCCCCTCAGAGTGTGGTGCTCCCTCAGTATTGACCCCCTCACAGCGCGGTGGTCCCTCAGTACTAATCCCGTCAGAGTGAGGTGCTCCCTCAGTACTGACCCCCTCACATCGCGGTGATCCCTCAGTACTGACCCCCTCGCAGTGCGGTGATCCCTCAGTACTGACCCCCTCACAGCGCGGTGATCCCTCAGTACTGACCCCCTCACAGCGCGGTGATCCCTCAGTACTAATCCCCCTCCGAGTGCAGTGCTCCCTCAGTTCAAACCCTTTCACAGTGCAGCGCTCCCTCAGTAGTAACCCTCCCACAGTGCGACACTCTGACAGCATGGTCATCCATTAGTACTGACCGTCAGAGAGTGCGCACTTCATCATTACTGACCCTCTCACTGAACAGCAATCCCTCCGTCCTGACTCACTGACAATGCAGCACTCCCTCCATACTTACCCTCTGACAATGCAGCACTACCTCCACACTGATCCTCTGTCAATACAGCACTCCCTCCACACTGACCCTCTGACAATGCTGCACTCCCTCCACACTGATCCTCTGATAATGCTGCACTCCCTCCACACTGATCCTCTGACAATGCTGCACTCCCTCCACACTGACCCTCTGACAATGCAGCACTCCCTCCACACTGATCCTCTGATAATGCTGCACTCCCTCCACACTGACCCTCTGACAATGCTGCACTCCCTCCACACTGATCCTCTGACAATGCTGCACTCCCTCCACACTGATCCTCTGATAATGCTGCACTGCCTCCACACTGACCCTCTGACAATGCTGCACTCCCTCCACACTGACCCTCTGACAATGCTGCACTCCCTGCACACTGACCCTCTGACAATGCTGCACTCCCTCCATACTGATCCTCTGTCAATACAGCACTCCCTCCACACTGATCCTCTGACAATGCTGCACTCCCTCCACACTGACCCTCTGACAATGCAGCACTCCCTCCACACTGACCCTCTGACAATGCAGCACTCCCTCCACACTGATCCTCTGACAATGCTGCACTCCCTCCACACTGATCCTCTGTCAATACAGCCCTCCTTTCACACTGACCCTCTGACAATGCTGCACTCCCTCCACACTGATCCTCTGTCAATACAGCCCTCCTTTCACACTGACCCTCTGACAATGCTGCACTCCCTCCATACTGATCCTCTGTCAATACAGCACTCCCTCCACACTGACCCTCTGACAATGCTGCACTCCCTCCACACTGATCCTCTGACAATGCTGCACTCCCTCCACACTGATCCTCTGATAGTGATGCACTCACTCAGTACTGACTCTCTGACAGTGTGGAAGTTGCCCTATACTGACCCTCCGACAGTGTGGCCCAATCTCAGGACAAAACCTCTGACAGTACAGCACTCCATCATAACTGATACTCTGACAGTACAGCACTGCCTCAGTACTGACTCATTGACAGTGTCGCACTCCCTCAGTACTGACTCATTGATAGTGAAGCACTCCCTCAGTACTGACCCTCAGGCTCGGTCCTGCTCCTCTGACAGTCCAGCAGTGCCTCAGTACTGACCCTCTGACAGTGTAGCACTCTCTCTGTACTGACCCTCTGACAGCGGAGCACTCTCTCTGTACTGACCCTCTGACAGCGGAGCACTCTCTCTGTACTGACCCTCTGACAGTATGGTGCTCCCTCAGTACTGACCCTCTGTAATTTTCGACCCACCCTGAGCTTCTTCATTACGCTGATTTCAACAGAGGTAAAGAAACAGAGTTAGTGACCATCCACCGTCACCCTGTTATAACACTTATTTCCAAATGTGGCTTGTATGTGATTCCCACAGCCTCTAATAGTTGCCTGGAAGGTGGGGGTGAGCTGTACTCTCCTGCTGCAGTCCTTGGGTGTCCCACAGTGATGTTAGGGAGGGGGCTCCAGGAGTTTGACCTGAACCATGTAAAGAGCTCTCTTACTGGAGTGTCCTTTTTAAAGTTGGGAAGTTAATATAGACCAGGAGGACCCGAGAGCTGCTGTCTTGTCAGGGAGAGAGGCTGGTGGGTCACACACCTCAGATGAGAGGCGAGGTTGAGAAGCTGGGGCCTTCATGGTAATTTCAGACATCATAGAGATTGAACCAACAATGTTGGCATCACAAACCTGTTAGCTGTGGTAACAGACCCCCCTTTGTAGCAGAGGGATTCAATCCCTTTAATAGAGCAAGCTGGAGAATTCAACACTAAAATCAATCTGTACGGACGCACTAGAGACCTGAAACATCAATACAGAGATTGCTGAAGAAGCTCAGCATGTCCAGCAGCATCTCTGAAGGGAGAGGGAGAAAGAGACAGAGAGAGAGTTCACCTTTCAATCCAGTGATTTCTGCGGGAAAGTTCCTTCAGAACAGACCATTTTGAGGAAGAGTCACTTGGGATGCGAATTGTTCCTCTCTCTCTTCACCGTTGCTCCCTGCTGAATTGTGCTGAATTTCCTCACCATCTGTTGACTTGAGAACTTCACCTGATCCAAGCGTCACTGAGTAATTCAGTCTGTGTTCAATGCCCTGAGGCTGCTTCTGCTGAAAGTTGACAAACAGGTTTAAGGCTGTGTAAGGTATTGTATTCGGAGTGCTTGCTACATGGGAGAACAGATACAGAACAAAGGCACACGGAAATGTTAGGTCTGAGCTGTTCCTTCTGAACTAATATCACAAAGTTACATTGATCAGGATCTTTGTGAAGTGCCTTTGTCAAGTGACCCTTCCTCAAAACCCTGAGATTGGGCCACACTGTCAGAGGGTCAGTATAGGGCCACTTCCACACTGTCAGAGAGTCAGTACTGAGGGAGTGCTGCACTGTCAGAGGGGTCAGTACTGAGGGAGTGCTGCACTGTCAGAGAGTCAGTACTGAGGGAGCACCACACTGTCAGAGGGTCAGTCCAGACGGCAAGCCTCCCTATCAGAGGATCTGCACTGAGAGAGCACTGCACCATCAGAGGGTCAGTACTGAGGGAGTGCCTCATTGTCTGAGGGTCAGTACTGAGGGAGCACTGCACTGTCAGAGGGTCAGTACAGAGGGAGTGCTGCACTGTCAGAGGGCCAGTACTGAGGGAGCGCTGCACTGTCAGAGGGTCAGTACTGATGGAGCGCTGCACTGTCAGAGGGTCAGTACTGAGGGAGTGCTGCACTGTCAGAGGGTCAGTACTGAGGGAGTGCTGCACTGTCAGAGGGTCAGTACTGAGGGAGTGCTGCACTGTCAGAGGGTCAGTACTGAGGGAGTGCTGCACTCTCAGAGAGTCAGTACTGAGGGAGCACCACACTGTCAGAGGGTCAGTCCAGACGGCAAGCCTCACTATCAGAGGATCTGCACTGAGAGAGCACTGCACCATCAGAGGGTCAGTACTGAGGGAGTGCCTCATTGTCTGAGGGTCAGTACTGAGGGAGTGCTGCACTGTCGGAGAGTCAGTACTGAGGGAGTGTCACACTACCAGAGGGTCAGTACTGAGGGAGTGCTACACTGTCAGAGGGTCAGTACTGAGGGAGTGCTGCACTGTCAGAGAGTCAGTACCGAGAGAGTGCTGCACTGTCAGAGGGTCAGTACTGAGGGAGTGCTGCTCTGTCAGAGGGTCAGTACTGAGGGAGTGCTGCTCTGTCAGAGGGTCAGTACTGAGGGAGTGCTGCAGTGTCAGAGGGTTAGTACAGAGAGAGTGTTACACTGTCAGATAGACAGTACCCTGAGGCACTGCTGGACTGTCAGAGGGGCAGGACCGAGGCAGAGGGTCAGTACTGAGAGAGTACTACACTGTCAATGAGTCAGTACTGAGGGAGTACTACACTCTCAATGGGTCAGTACTGAGGGAGTACTACACTGTCAATGGGTCAGTGCTGAGGGAGTGCTACACTGTCAATGGGTCAGTACTGAGGGAGTGCTACACTGTCAATGGGTCAGTGCTGAGAGAGTACTACACTGTCAATGGGTCAGTACTGAGGGAGTACTTCACTGTCAATGGGTCAGTGCTGAGGGTGTACTACACTGTCAATGGGTCAGTACTGAGGGAGTGCTACATTGTCAATGGGTCAGTACTGAGAGAGTACTACACTGTCAATGGGTCAGTGCTGAGGGAGTACCACACTGTCAATGGGTCAGTGCTGAGGCAGTGCTACACTGTCAATGGGTCAGTACTGAGGGAGTACTTCACTGTCAGAGGGTCAGTACTGAGGGAGTGCTACACTGTCAATGGGTCAGTGCTGAGGGAGTGCAGTACTGTCAGAGGTTTTGGCCTGAGATTGGGCCACACTGTCAGAGGGTCAGTATAGGGCCACTTCCACACTGTCAGAGGGTCAGTACTGAGGGAGTGCTGCACTGTCAGAGAGTCAGTACTGAGTGAGCACCACACTGTCAGAGGGTCAGTCCAGACGGCAAGCCTCCCTATCAGAGGATCTGCACTGAGAGAGCACTGCACCATCAGAGGGTGAGTACTGAGGGAGTGCCTCATTGTCTGAGGGTCAGTACTGAGGGAGTGCTGCACTGTCAGAGGGTTAGTACTGAGGGAGTGCTGCACTGTCAGAGGGTTAGTACAGAGAGAGTGCTACACTGTCAGAGGGTCAGTACTGAGGGAGTGCTGCACTGTCAGAGGGTCAGTACTGAGGGAGTGCTGCACTGTCAGAGGGTCAGTACTGAGGGAGTGCTGCACTGTCAGAGGGTCAGTACGGAGGGAGTGCTGCACTGTCAGAGGGTCAGTACTGAGGGAGTGCTGCACTGTCAGAGGGTCAGTACTGAGGGAGTGCTGCACTGTCAGAGGGTCAGTACTGAGGGAGTGCTGCACTGTCAGAGTATCAGTACTGAGGGAGCGCTGCACTGTCAGAGGCTCAGTATTGCGGGAGTGCCGCACTGTCGGAGGGTCAGTTCTGAGGGAGGGCCGCACTGTCAGAGGGTCAGGACTGAGGTAGTGTTACAATGTCAGAGGGTCAGTACGGAGGGAGTGCTTCATTGTCAGAGGGTCAGTACTGAGGGAGTGCTGCACTGTCAGAGTATCAGTACTGAGGGAGTGCTGCACTGTCAGAGGGTCAGTACTGAGGGAGTGCTGCACTGTCAGAGGGTTAGTACAGAGAGAGTGTTACACTGTCAGATAGACAGTACCCTGAGGCACTGCTGGACTGTCAGAGGGGCAGGACCGAGGCAGAGGGTCAGTACTGAGAGAGTACTACACTGTCAATGAGTCAGTACTGAGGGAGTACTACACTCTCAATGGGTCAGTACTGAGGGAGTACTACACTGTCAATGGGTCAGTACTGAGGGAGTACTACACTGTCAATGGGTCAGTACTGAGGGAGTACTACATTGTCAATGGGTCAGTACTGAGGGAGTGCTACACTGTCAATGGGTCAGTGCTGAGGGAGTACTACACTGTCAATGGGTCAGTGCTGAGGGAGTACTTCACTGTCAATGGGTCAGAGCTGAGGGAGTGCTACATTGTCAATGAGTCAGTATTGAGAGAGTACTACACTGTCAATGGGTCAGTACTGAGAGAATACTACACTGTCAATTAGTCAGTACTGAGGGAGTCCTACACTGTCAATGGGTCAGTGCTGAGGGAGTGCAGTACTGTCAGAGGTTTTGGCCTGAGATTGGGCCACACTGTCAGAGGGTCTGTATAGGGCCACTTCCACACTGTCAGAGGGTCAGTACTGAGGGAGTGCTACACTGTCAGAGGGTCAGTACTGAGGAAGTGCTACACTGTCAGAGGGTCAGTGTGGAGGGAGTGCAGCATTGTCAGAGGATCAGTGTGGAGGGAGTGCAGAATTATCAGAGGATCAGTGTGGAGGGAGTGCAGCATTATCAGAGGGTCAGTGTGGAGGGAGTGCAGCATTGTCAGAGGATCAGTGTGGAGGGAGTGCAGCATTGTCAGAGGATCAGTGTGGAGGGAGTGCAGCATTGTCAGAGGGTCAGTGTGGAGGGAGTGCAGCATTATCAGAGGGTCAGTGTGGGGGGAGTGCAGCATTGTCAGAGGATCAGTGTGGAGGGAGTGCAGCATTGTCAGAGGGTCAGTGTGGAGGGAGTGCAGCATTGTCAGAGGATCAGTGTGGAGAGAGTGCAGCATTGTCAGAGGGTCAGTGTGGGGGGAGTGCAGCATTGTCAGAGGATCAGTGTGGAGGGAGTGCAGCATTGTCAGAGGATCAGTGTGGAGGGAGTGCAGCATTGTCAGAGGGTCAGTGTGGAGGGAGTGCAGCATTATCAGAGGGTCAGTGTGGAGGGAGTGCAGCATTGTCAGAGGATCAGTGTGGAGGGAGTGCAGCATTGTCAGAGGGTCAGTGTGGAGGGAGTGCAGCATTGTCAGAGGATCAGTGTGGAGGGAGTGCAGCATTGTCAGAGGGTCAGTGTGGGGGGAGTGCAGCAGTGTCAGAGGTTCAGTATGGAGGGGGTGCAGCATTGTCAGAGGATCACTGTGGAGGGAGTGCAGCATTGTCAGAGGGTCAGTGTGGAGGGAGTGCAGCATTGTCAGAGGATCAGTATGGAGGGAGTGCAGCATTGTCAAAGGGTTAGTGTGGAGGGAGTGCAGCATTGTCAGAGGGTCAGTGTGGGGGGAGTGCAGCAGTGTCAGAGGTTCAGTATGGAGGGGGTGCAGCATTGTCAGAGGATCAGTGTGGAGGGAGTGCAGCATTGTCAGAGGGTCAGTGTGGCGGGAGTGCAGCATTATCAGAGGGTCAGTGTGGAGGGAGTGCAGCATTATCAGAGGGTCAGTGTGGAGGGAGTGCAGCATTGTCAGAGGGTCAGTGTGGAGGGAGTGCAGCATTGTCACAGGATCAGTGTGGAGGGAGTGCAGCATTGTGAGAGGGTCAGTGTGGAGGGAGTGCAGCATTGTCAGTGAGTCAGGATGGAGGGATTGCTGTGCAGTGAGAGATTCAGTAATGATGAAGTGCGCACTCTCTGACGGTCAGTACTAATGGATGGCCATGCTGTCAGAGTGTCGCACTGTGAGAGGGTTACTACTGAGGGAGCGCTGCACTGTGAAAGGGTTAGAACTGAGGGAGCACTGCACTCTGAGGGGATTTGTACTGAGGGATCATCGCGATGTGAGGGGGTCAGTACTGAGGGAGCACCACACTCTGAGGGGATTAGTACTGAGGGATCACCGCGATGTGAGGGGGTCAGTACTGAGGGATCACCGCGATGTGAGGGGGTCAGTACTGAGGGATCACCGCACTGTGAGGGGGTCAGTACTGAGGGATCACCGCACTGTGAGGGGATTAGTACTGAGGGATCACCGCACTGTGAGGGGGTCAGTACTGAGGGATCACCGCGCTGTGAGGGGGTCAGTACTGAGGGATCACCGCGCTGTGAGGGGGTCAGTACTGAGGGATCACCGCGATGTGAGGGGGTCAGTACTGAGGGAGCACCGCACTGTGAGGGGGTCAGTACTGAGGGATCACTGCGCTGTGAGGGGGTCAGTACTGAGGGATCACCGCGCTGTGAGGGGGTCAGTACTGAGGGATCACCGCGATGTGAGGGGGTCAGTACTGAGGGAGCACCACACTCTGAGGGGATTAATACTGAGCGATCACCGCGATGTGAGGGGGTCAGTACTGAGGGATCACCGCACTGTGAGGGGGTCAGTACTGAGGGATCACCGCACTGTGAGGGGGTCAGTACTGAGGGATCACCGCACTCTGAGGGGATTAGTACTGAGGGATCACCGCACTGTGAGGGGGTCAGTACTGAGGGAGCACCACTCTCTGAGGGGATTAGTACTAAGGGATCACCGCGCTGTGAGGGGGTCAGTACTGAGGGAGCACCACACTCTGAGGGGATTAGTACTGAGAGATCACCGCGATGTGAGGGGGTCAGTACTGAGGGAGCACCACACTCTGAGGGGATTAGTACTGAGCGATCACCGCGCTGTGAGGGGGTCAGTACTGAGGGAGCACCACACTCTGAGGGGATTAGTACTGAGGGATCACCGCGCTGTGAGGGGGTCAGTTCTGAGGGATCACCGCGATGTGAGGGGGTCAGTACTGAGGGAGCACCACACTCTGAGGGGATTAGTACTGAGCGATCACCGCGCTGTGAGGGGGTCAGTACTGAGGGAGCACCACACTCTGAGGGGATTAGTACTGAGGGATCACCGCGCTGTGAGGGGGTCAGTACTGAGGGATCACCGCGATGTGAGGGGGTCAGTACTGAGGGATCACCGCGATGTGAGGGGGTCAGTACTGAGGGATCACCGCACTGTGAGGGGGTCAGTACTGAGGGATCACCGCACTCTGAGGGGGTCAGTACTGAGGGATCACCGCACTGTGAGGGGGTCAGTACTGAGGGATCACCGCACTCTGAGGGGGTCAGTACTGAGGGATCACCGCACTGTGAGGGGGTCAGTACTGAGGGAGCTCCACACTATGTGTCAGACAGTCAGTACTGAGTGATTGCTGCATTGCCAGAGGGTCAGTACTGAGAGAGTGATGCACACTCAAAGGTTCATTACTGAGGGAGCGCTACAC